>NC_086331.1:32610032-32916597 GCF_032445375.1 Bacillus rossius redtenbacheri
TCATGCGCACAAGATTTGACAGCCGTGTTTTCGAAACTACTGATTCACAATAGCGCATAGGATGGTCGGATGCAAGGGAGGGAAATGAATACATATTATCTCTGGTACGGACGCATTCCGCAACAGCTAATGAGAGTAGATTAGGATCCCATTTTGGCGGGATCAGAGAACAGTTTAAATTTTTAAATCATATTGTGGCAAGGAATTCTCGAGATATGCTCAAGTGTATCTCATGCTTTAAGAATTAATTAATGCTATGACTTATAAAGGTCATTAGCAATTCATTTTAAATAAAAATGTTCCCTGTTTATAATGGTAAATAAAAATATTACATAACCCAACTTAATTATTATGTTGAAAATATGTATTCACTAATTTCTGGTCGGATGCCACGGTATAAACATTCTGTTGTTAATACAGTTGATAACTAGTATTACCAACATATGTCGGATACATCGTGAAATTTCATTGGCTGAAATAAACAGTAACATTTCAATTGTGAACCGATTTCGCACAGGTCATGTGCATAGTAGTAGGCTGTACTCTTGCCTATGTTTTTTAATTGTGAACCTAGTTTAAGGCCCAAGTTGAAAAACACATAATCAGGTTTATTTGCTTTAGTAAACTCCATATAAGTACATTGGCACACTGTAAAAAAATTATGTTATTTTCACAAAGGTGTGCAGCAGCAGAATTAACACTAATGTTGGTGCAATATAAACCCTACACGTGTTGGTGCATTGTTATTACAGTGTTGAAGTAAAAAACAATCTGTAAGAAGTGTGAAATTACTATTTCTATGGTTTGGTAAATATATCATAGCGGTTGGTGTGTTTTTACGTCGAGATGTATAAATTTCGCATATGCATGCATGTGTATATTGACCACAAGTGTCTCTTAATTTTTACTGCATCGTGGAGGAAATTTCCAATAACAATCAGCAGGGTGATTTGCTTTTCTTACACACACACACACACACACATATATATATATATATATATATATATATATATATATATATATATATATATATACACACACATACACACTAGCCGTGGCCCGCGACTTCGTCCGCGTGGGATTTATTCAATTGTTACAAATAGGGGAAAGTCCTCTAGAACCGGACGGCCTCTAGCATCGGACACATAAGAGTTCACGAAAATCCCGCTAGGTATCAGCATAATGCATGGTGCGTCTTAAAGGTTCCTTCCAGTACACAAATGTACGGCAGAGTGTGTTAGTTCCTCGAGCTGTGACCACACTGTGAGCGTTGTTGTGAATATCATTGTTTATGTTTCTACCCAAGTTAAGATTTGAAAGTGAACTACCCGGAATTAGTTGAATGGATTGTGTCTAAACTGTGTTCAGGTAATTATTATAGTCTGAATAACATATTCATTGATTTTTAGTGGAAATCTAACAGTGTTTATCTAATGGCGAGAATTAATTTGGTCGCATGCGGATCCGGTAGCACCGGACACTTAATGTCCTCTATTATCGGACACACAATTAGCCAACAGGCCCTTTGTCCTGTAGTACCGGATACATACATAGGTACTCTATTTTCTGTATTTAGACACACAAATATAAGTGTTCTGTTTTCAGACACATATGTAACTGGTTTAAGACTCGTTTATAAATTCCTGATTATTTCTTCAATAATGAGATTTGTGTTTAGTATGCATTAGCAACAATTTGCATGATTTACAAATGTTGGTTACGAGAGTGTCTCTAATTGTTTTGAAAAGTAGTTTTCGTTACATATTTTTGTTATTGAGTTTATAATTGTTACTTATAGGAGTGGTACAATCTAATTATGAATGTATTATAATTTAACATGCGTGTTGAAGACGTTACTAATAATTTGAAATTATAGCATTTATTTTTACTGTAGCTAGTAAGAGAAACCACATGCTAATTTTACACGGGCCTTTAATGTGTTCAGACTTGAAATAGGTTTTCTGTTTGTAGATTATATAAATTTCAAGCATGTCGAAAGACAAAAATGATGCGAAAAGAAGAGGCAAATGGTCCGAAGACGAAATGAAGCTGGCTGTAAACAATGTGTTGGCTAATAGTTTAAGTGTACGAGAAGCTGCAATAACTTTTAGTGTGTAACCCCTCTTCCTCCTTAATTGGAAGAGGGGTTGCGTCCCCGACTCACTCTGGGCGCGAAGGGAAAAAATAAATATTAAAACCAGGCATAAAAAGCTAAACAATATAAATTCCCCACACCACTGCTCAGGGGTCAGGCCAAAAAATTCAAAGGCTATAATAGCAGAGTACCCATTAAACAAACAAGAGGCAAGACTTTGGACGTATGTTATTAAAAAATAGAAATTTGCAAAAATAATTTTTACTATACATAACCATACAAGCTTAGTTACAAAAGCTGACGTTAATAATGGCAGCATCTTATCCCCATTTACGATACTAACAATAACCTTTAAAAAATCGTAAAAATATAAATACTGATAACAAGTATAAAAATATATAAGGGCGTGAGGCGTGGCCACTATAAAATATCAAAATTTACTGACTGCCCTAATACCAAAAATCAAACAAGACAATCAATACAAATATATAAAAAATCTACAAAAATAATACTGAAGTACAAACAAATTATTTAAATAAAGTTCTTAAACTCTCAATCAACGGTTTAGTCTTTCTTCAGATGTTCGTTGCTAAAGACTTGCCAAAAAAACAAAGTTAATATCCTAGGCGTGCGCTGGCTTCCTGACCTTCCTCACCAACTCCAGAGTCTAATGCCACGCCGGGCCATAGGTACGAATTCACAAAGGCGTGAACGATGACCAAAAAAAAATTATCTTATTTTTTTTTTAAGGGAAATGTAGCAAAAACTCTTCACGTAACATAACTATGTTACCACCGAAGTTTTTATCATATACTTCAAACAAAGTCTTACTTCTTTATTAACTTGCCAATGATTTCATAAAAACGTAGAATGGCCGCACCAACCAACATCAGGCTGCGCATGTAGTCCAATACCGATCACATACTTTTAATAATACTGCACAAGCTGATATATTAGCTAAATGCAACTTTAAGTATGCCAATTCCGAAGACAAACTCTCAAAAACAAATTGCAAAATGTTCGTTTCTTCCAAACTTATACTTTTATTACAACTACAGGCAAACGGGCGACCTTTTTTTAAAAAAATCCCACACTGGAACAACGTGTGAAAACAAATGGGCCTCTTCACCAAACTGGCTAATAAAAGTTCCGTCCAAATAAAATTTAGTATGGGAAAATACACAGTTCACTAGGTTTGCCAAAAACCACTGCAGCACCACGAGGGTAAAAATCAAAATTGCGGCCTCTCTTTACCTTGATAAGTTCAGTATCACAGGGCAATCCATTGCCCTGTCACCCAGCGTGGAGCCTCCATCCCAATACTCTTCGTCGCCCTTTGCCGTCCGGCACACCAGTCCGCGCCGTCACATGGCTCTGTCCTCGACGGTCGCTCGGCACACTCTCCTGCCGGCCCAGCTGATTTTTTCTTCCCGGCAAGCCGAATGTCTGACGTCATCAGCCAACCGCCGGGCGCTCACCAAGTGGTATTTACGTGAAACACAATCGATGTTCTTAAACTCATAATCGATAGCTACCAAACGGCGTATAACTAATTAACAGAAACAAATATAATTAAAAGAATTTACAGATAAATTAACATTAATTACAAAAGGCGTAAAAATACGTGAAATAAAAACCATATAAAACTAGAGACCAGCAACAAAAATAAATTACAAGTAAAAATGTGGCCCTGCCGGCCACAACCTCCGCCTTGAACAAAAAAAAATTTAAACAGCAATCTTAAAAAACTAAAACGTCAAAAAAAAAACCTTGGACTTGGAGACAAAGTATTCTCAAAAACTTCTAATCCAACAAACCAGCCCAAACTCAAACAAACAAACCTGCAACAAGGAAAACTTGCCTCCAAAGCCTCAGTCAAAATTTCAACGCTCAAAAAAAAAAAAAAAAACAAGAGAAGGATTTTCCAACAAGTAACGGAAAAGACAAACTAAACTCACAAACCGAACAAACGGGATCTAAGTATGCCAAAACAAAACAAACAAGCTCCAAAGTCAAGACCGAAACGTATTAGACAAAACCTTCTCTCTCAAAATAATCAATAACTAAAGGTAGCAAACTAAAGCAAAGAACTATAAAAACAATAACCTCACAGGAAAAAAATCAAAACCATCACTGGAAATCTAAAAGACCACTAAAATTCCTGGTGCTGATCCTGCTCCCGCAGCTTGCAAATTAGCGTAAACCTGTTCTTTGGGAAGTTTATAAATCCAAGAAACTGCCATTATTAAAAAAATCAAAAAAGTCAGCAAAATCGCAAAAGTCCAAAGTCTCTGCCAAGCAGAGTGGCGCAGGTTGTAACCCCTCTTCCTCCTTAATTGGAAGAGGGGTTGCGTCCCCGACTCACTCTGGGCGCGAAGGGAAAAAATAAATATTAAAACCAGGCATAAAAAGCTAAACAATATAAATTCCCCACACCACTGCTCAGGGGTCAGGCCAAAAAATTCAAAGGCTATAATAGCAGAGTACCCATTAAACAAACAAGAGGCAAGACTTTGGACGTATGTTATTAAAAAATAGAAATTTGCAAAAATAATTTTTACTATACATAAC
This sequence comes from Bacillus rossius redtenbacheri, assembly GCF_032445375.1. Classification (NCBI taxonomy): domain Eukaryota; kingdom Metazoa; phylum Arthropoda; class Insecta; order Phasmatodea; family Bacillidae; genus Bacillus; species Bacillus rossius. The sequence goes on from NC_086331.1 coordinate 32,614,699, forward strand.
CATACAAGCTTAGTTACAAAAGCTGACGTTAATAATGGCAGCATCTTATCCCCATTTACGATACTAACAATAACCTTTAAAAAATCGTAAAAATATAAATACTGATAACAAGTATAAAAATATATAAGGGCGTGAGGCGTGGCCACTATAAAATATCAAAATTTACTGACTGCCCTAATACCAAAAATCAAACAAGACAATCAATACAAATATATAAAAAATCTACAAAAATAATACTGAAGTACAAACAAATTATTTAAATAAAGTTCTTAAACTCTCAATCAACGGTTTAGTCTTTCTTCAGATGTTCGTTGCTAAAGACTTGCCAAAAAAACAAAGTTAATATCCTAGGCGTGCGCTGGCTTCCTGACCTTCCTCACCAACTCCAGAGTCTAATGCCACGCCGGGCCATAGGTACGAATTCACAAAGGCGTGAACGATGACCAAAAAAAAATTATCTTATTTTTTTTTTAAGGGAAATGTAGCAAAAACTCTTCACGTAACATAACTATGTTACCACCGAAGTTTTTATCATATACTTCAAACAAAGTCTTACTTCTTTATTAACTTGCCAATGATTTCATAAAAACGTAGAATGGCCGCACCAACCAACATCAGGCTGCGCATGTAGTCCAATACCGATCACATACTTTTAATAATACTGCACAAGCTGATATATTAGCTAAATGCAACTTTAAGTATGCCAATTCCGAAGACAAACTCTCAAAAACAAATTGCAAAATGTTCGTTTCTTCCAAACTTATACTTTTATTACAACTACAGGCAAACGGGCGACCTTTTTTTAAAAAAATCCCACACTGGAACAACGTGTGAAAACAAATGGGCCTCTTCACCAAACTGGCTAATAAAAGTTCCGTCCAAATAAAATTTAGTATGGGAAAATACACAGTTCACTAGGTTTGCCAAAAACCACTGCAGCACCACGAGGGTAAAAATCAAAATTGCGGCCTCTCTTTACCTTGATAAGTTCAGTATCACAGGGCAATCCATTGCCCTGTCACCCAGCGTGGAGCCTCCATCCCAATACTCTTCGTCGCCCTTTGCCGTCCGGCACACCAGTCCGCGCCGTCACATGGCTCTGTCCTCGACGGTCGCTCGGCACACTCTCCTGCCGGCCCAGCTGATTTTTTCTTCCCGGCAAGCCGAATGTCTGACGTCATCAGCCAACCGCCGGGCGCTCACCAAGTGGTATTTACGTGAAACACAATCGATGTTCTTAAACTCATAATCGATAGCTACCAAACGGCGTATAACTAATTAACAGAAACAAATATAATTAAAAGAATTTACAGATAAATTAACATTAATTACAAAAGGCGTAAAAATACGTGAAATAAAAACCATATAAAACTAGAGACCAGCAACAAAAATAAATTACAAGTAAAAATGTGGCCCTGCCGGCCACAAGTGTTCCAAAGAGCACTTTACAGGACAGATTAATGCGAATTAAAAGTGGAGGGGAAATTCAGATCACACCAAAATCAGGCCGGTTTGAGAAGACATTTTCAGATAGTTATGAGGAACAATTAATCTCTCACATCAAACAGTTAGATCATGTGATTATGCCTCTCACCAGAAAAGAGTTCCTGAAGCTAGCGTATGATTGGGCTGCTGCTTTGAATCTGCCCCATAGGTTCAATAGAGAGAAAAATCTTGCAGGGAAAAACTTCTACTACGATTTCATGAAGAGGCATCCAGAATTGTCATTGAGAACTGCAGAATCTACCAGCATAATGCGAGCAGTGGGTTTTAATAAGCCTCAAATTACTATATTTTATGACAAACTAGATCAACTGTTCGATAAATATTCTTTCCCACCTTCCCGTATTTATAATGCGGATGAGACGGGAATATATTCTGTCCATGAAAACAGCAAAGTGATTTCAGTGAAAGGAAAAAGACAAGTTGGGAAACTAACTTCTGGGGAGAGAGGTAGAAACGTAACATTAGTGTTCTGCATGAGTGCTATGGGGCACTTCATTCCACCTATGTTTATCTTTCCTCGACAAGAAATTAATCAAAGGCTTATGATTGGTGCTCCTGGTGAGAGCTTCGGAGTCGCTCAGCCAAATGGCTGGATGAATGCAGAACATTTTTTAGCATGGTTAAAACACTTTGCTAAGCACGCACATCCAACGGAGAAAAGTCCCACACTTCTCGTCCTCGACGACCACTGCAGTCATAAGGTACTGGACGTCATTGTGTATGCTAGATCGCAGCATATCCACATGCTATCAACACCTCCCCACACCACTCATAGGCTGCAACCTATCAACAGGTCATTCATGAAACCTTTTAAAGGGGCGTACGCAGAAGGATGTTCCGCATGGATGAGAAAGAATCCTGGACTGCGTATTAATGAATACGACATTGCAGAGTAGGCAAGTTCTGCCTACACCAAGGTCTGTCGTCTGTAGATCGCTCTGAAAGGATTCTCGTGTACAGGCATCCATCCATTCAACTCGGGTGTCTTTTCAGATTTGGATTTTCTACCTTCCAAAATTACAGAAGTGAAAAATCCGTCGACCAGCCAAGAAAATGGAATGTATGCCACACAGTCCAGTTCAGCACCATCCAACGTGGAACCAACTCCAGGTTCAAATGGATTAGTCTACCCTTTGACTATTTTAGAAAAACTCTCACCTCTCCCAGATGCCAGAAAACGCAGGATTCAAAGTAGGAAAAGGAAGATGCAGAGAAGTGAAATTCTTACATCAACTCCATTTATAGAAGCCCTGCAGGCTAAGCACAATGAGACAGTTGAGAAGGAAACAAGAAAGCGTCTGAAGTACAAGAAATCATTCAAATTCGACGCCTTTGCAACATCATCACAGTCAAGTGTACATGAAACCATCTGCATATTATGTGGGGAAAGTTTTGAAGAAGATTGGATCCAATGCTGTGTGTGTAAAGAATGGGCCCATGAAAACAGTGCAAGTGCTGAAGTAGCACCATTATTTTATAAATGTGACAGATGTGATAAACTTAAAAACATCGTCTTATTTTCTTTTGGGAGTATATTTTTATGCTCGATATTCTGTGAAATCAAGAAATATTTTATTGACTTATTACACCATTTTATTCTATTTATACACTGTTATTCTAAATTTGAATGACGTCGTGCAGTTTTGAAAACGTTTTTACATTAAAACAGCTAAGTTTTTATAACTTTATACTGCTTAAAATGCTCTATCATAATATTTATATGTGTCCCCGAGATTTCGAAACACATTCAGTGTATTATGATCCTGTATATATAAAGTACTTAAATTATGTACACAAATTTTTGACAAGTTTTTTAACTGTCCGATACTACCCGCCAATCTCGAGAAATAAGAAAATAACTCAATAATTTTAACTCAGTGTTTTCACTAATTGCATTAGAGTTTTTGTTTATTGAATGAGTAATATTATTAGATATTTGTTCGAAGATATCTGGCATATAATAATAAATTTAAACACCTGTTAATTAAATTACTATAAACGAAAAATGTTAACTCTCCGGGGCTAGAGGACTTTCCCCTTGTATTTCATTGTGAAAATTGATTCGCAAAAATTAACGACTATATGATACATACCTGAAACCCGCGACTTCGTCCGCGTCGGAAACAGTTAATTTATTGAAAATAGCTGCCCGGCCCGGCTTCGCACGGTTGGTGTACCCATTAAAAAAAATAAGACATTTGTTGCAGTCGTTCAGAGTTATGCGCGTATCTACAGTACATATATTTTTGTTATATTTGTAATTTTTTTGTGCTTACCTATAGCTACTATTATTATATACTCACACCTATTTTCATTCTCTCAGTATATTTTGTATTTTTTTTTGTTTTATGTATTATTTCGTTTTTTTAATTATTTACATAATACATACACCCTTCTTTTTGCACTGGAGGTTACTAAAAAAGAGTAAGTATATTGGAAGGTTTCGATATAATAAATTTGATGATTATTTTATTATTTTTATACAGCTACTATTCTATGCACCTATTTTTATTCTCTAACTGTTTTTTAATTGTTTTGTTGTTTTAGGTATTTTTATGTTTATTTTATGCATAAAATTATACGAAAACGCACACAACCGCTGCGTAGGGAGCCGACCGCGCGAGTGAGCCGCGCGGCACTTTATTTTGTGACATTGACTCCCCTCCCGCACCACAGTGCTGCTGCCTAGATAGCCGAGCGGGGTGTGGGCGGGGCGCGGGAGCAGAGGCAGGCGGTGGTGGGAACGCAAGCGTCAAGAGAGACACGACGACGACGGACAGTTGCTAGTTACTGAATTACAAACATAGAAAAATTAAAATATGTTGCTTAAATAATGTGGTTAATAAATAACGCGGTAAAAAGTAGCCTATGTTCATCAGGAATAGAAAAATTAAAATATGTTGCTTAAATAATGTGGTTAATAAATAACGCGGTAAAAAGTAGCCTATGTTCATCAGGAATAGAAAAATTAAAATATGTTGCTTAAATAATGTGGTTAATAAATAACGCGGTAAAAAGTAGCCTATGTTCATCAGGGATAGAAAAATTAAAATATGTTGCTTAAATAATGTGGTTAATAAATAACGCGGTAAAAAGTAGCCTATGTTCATCAGGGATAATGTTGGCTTTTAATGGAAAAAGAATTTTTCAAATCGGTCCAGTAGTTTCGGAGCCTATTCAATACAAACAAACAAATCTTTCCTCTTTATAATATTAGTGTGTATATATATGTATATATATTTATATATATATACATATATATAGCTTGTACCTGTTAATAAACATGTGTACTTCTGAGCAATTATAAATTATAACACTTTAATTGTTTGAAGTAAACACTTCTAACACACTGGGTGATTTAGCGGAGTATCGAACACATGTTTTTAAAATATCGTCCATCATGCACACTAAAAAATCATTGTTTAATAGGAATATCATATTCGTAACCTAAATGCAAATTAAGTTTTTAGTAAAAATTTCAAAATATCTTGTTCTTTAGCAGTTTCTTGGTAGTTGTAAATTAACCATGACAAACCTTTTTTTTACTTCTACAGTTACGTGTGTGTGCCTGCAAGTACAGTATCTAACACTTGTAAGTGTTATTTCATCTTTACAATTACAGGTGCATTTTTAACGAAGTCTGTAGACATTATTGGTTTCTTAGAAACACTTGTGTTAAATTACAGCAAATTTACTAGTTATTCAAAGCTAAATGACAAAAATGCAAAATTACTTAAACGTTGTGTATAATTTGACGAATTGTTTACAGCATGTGTCCGTATAACCAATTAAAGTAAATTTCTTTCGTGTTAATCATGTCCTAGACGGTGAAGTTTAGCCACATGATAAAAGACATTGCGTTGTAGTAGTGTCTCAGGGGATATGATGGGGGTCGTTGAGACGTCACGTTTATATGGATAGGTTAGTTGATTTCAATATCAGCCTTTAGCATGACCCAAAATATAAGTCTGAATGAACAGGTTCGTTTATTTATACATCTATATTAATAAAAGAAAGCCATTGTCTGTCGGTAGTTCGCGTGGTGGAGAGACATTGAGACCTAGAGTCATTAAATTTTGAACTTTAATTCTCCAACAGGGAAGTGTCATTTTGCACTTAGAAGAGATTGTTTCAAAATTCGTCTTAGTTCCTTTTGTAATTCAAATTTTTAAAGAAATTTCGACGAAGTTTTCCCCGTAATCTCCACGGTAACGGTTGCTGTATTGTTTGTGGTGATCTCTTCGTCTCCTGGCAACAATCATTGCATTGTTAAAGCTTTCTACATCTCCCGGTAATGGTTACTGCATCTTTGATGACTTCTTCGTATTCTGACAAGGGCCATTGCATTGTTAATGATTTCTTCCTCTCCTGGCAATGTGGCACTGCCTTGTTGATGCTTTTTTCGTCTCCTGGCCATGGTAACTGTATTGTTGAAGCATTTTTCCACTCCCGATAATGGTTACTGCATCTTTGATGCTTTCTTCGTCTCCTGACAATGGTTACTGCATTGTTGATGCTTTCTTCATCTCCCGGTAATGGTTACTGCATCTTTGATGCTTTCTTCATCTGTTGACAATGGTTACTGCATTGTTGATGCTTGCTTCATCTCCCGGTAATGGTTACTGCATCTCTGATGCTTTCTTCGTCTCCTGATAATTGTTACTGCATTTTTAAAGCTTCATTCACTTTCATATATTAGTACAGTCTTTGTTTAACTATCTTTGCCATCATATTGATACAATGTTGAATAAATAAATAAGAATTTGAAGTGTTTTATAAAATTTTGAACCCAAGATTGCCGTTTTATTTTTATATTTCTGCCCGTTTATTTCAATTGTAGTGTATTTTTGTCAAAAGTTTACTTCTTCTTAATAATGTCGTGTTCTTCTATATTAAAGTCCATCCAGAAATCTTACAACAAGAACATCTTGAAACTCTAGAGGAATATAAAAGTGAAATCTCGCCTTTTTTAAGACAAGAGTTTTCAAAAAATATTAATTAAACATTTTACGACAAATTTTTGAATGAAAAACTGAGTTGCGTATGCAGTCAAAGTACTTTCAGTTTGCTTTAGATTAATCATTTTTATAGCCTGGGCTCAAATTACTTAATGAAATACAAAACTTACTCACTTGCTGAATGATCTTAGTAATATCAAAATACAAAACGTTTAAATAGTTAATATAGGTTAATCGTAGGTCATAGAAAAGCACTAACAAAGGATATCTCGCACCCTTCATGTATATATGAGCAGTGTGAGACTGTTCTGTCTGTATACTTTCATAACGAAGCACGGATACATCAGCTAGTATACATATAATCTTGGCGGTTGTATGTACACATTACTCCGTGCATTTGCGTGTGACGTAACATCATTAATGATGATGATGATAATGATGATCCCTAGATAGTCGTTTCCGAGCTCGGAGACCGAAGGAAGCGGCAGCGCACCTAGGTTTTCCGTGGCATGGTGATTCTTTTGTGGTATTCAGATGCCTTCCGCAGCATGAGGGTAAAGGGACGTCACAACACTCAGCCCTTTTCACGGAATGGAGATATTTCCCATTTGTGAATTATTCTTTTCCGGGCCACGTCAACCGCGAAGTTGCTCCAACCACTAGCCAACATGCGGGACGGTAAAATCCTTATGTTACCTTTTATTCTGTGGATCCTGACATTACATGTACTTACCATTATTTTACTGCTGAGAAAATTTCACAAGCCTTTATGTACTCCATCCAATCAAGCCTTGCATACGTCTTATGTTGTTATGGTTATGTTTAAGCAGTGGCGGATATAGGAATTTTTCGCTGGGTGGAGAGGGGGAATTAAAAAAAAGTTTAAAAAATTTAATTTGAACATGTGTATTAAAAAAAGGGCGCGTGTTCTTGTGTACGCGTGTTATAAATTACACCCTACTTGGCGTAATAAATAACTTTGATTTGCCAGGCAAATAATTGATGGAAATAAAATAATAAAAGAAATGGGGTGATATTAATATCATTGGTTAATATTAATTCAAAAAATAATAATTGAAAAAACGACTGGTATTTAATAATAGTATATTTTTTTTCATTTTAATAAAATAATCTAGATAAATCTTAAATAATATTACAAATCAATTAATATGCTGTATGTTTATTCCAGTTTATTAAGCTTAGTTATTTATTAGATAATAATGTAATAAATTATTAACATAAATAAATTATACATACGGAAACATAAACTCAGTCATATAAATAGACTTCAAAAATTTTATAAAAACAATTTCTATCACTAAAATTCACAATAAATAATTTATTTTTTAAAATTACATTGACCAATATTCAATATCAATCACTAAAGTACAATATTTAAAAGAACATGTATAACTTTTATTTGTTTGTAGCCTATTTTTCTTACTGTAAATTTTTGTTGCATGCTGCGCACGCATCGTAAAATTTCATTCTCATATTTTTTTCCATAACGCGCCTAAATAAGTATAACTTCAAAAACTTACGGTACTATTGACAAGCACTGACATATGAATCAACAGAAGTAGCCATAGGCTACCGCTTTTTATGAAGTTCAGATATTTTGTGTTGTAACAACTTAACTTGCATCACTCACATCGATATACTGCCTTCACTGATATCTTGCAATTTCTTTCCCAACTTCGGGAAGGGGGAGAGAAAATACTACCCCTCCCCTTTTTCGGCCACAATTTTGTTTAAAGACCAGTAGTACGAAATTCACAATCTCCTGTAAACCTATACTCGAGTTGATATCGTTCGTTGACAGCTAAGATTTTGACTTGGTAATATACAATAGTTCACACACGAATTGTTCTACTTATTTTTTTTTTGTAATCGTTAATTTGATAACAGTTCTTCATAACGTCTTTGGGTGCCTGAGGCCAAACTGAGAACGTCACATGTTCGTAAAATATTGTAGTGTTTTTAGCCTTCCACCTAATAATTGTACCAACTTCACCCATTAGTCTCGTTTGCGCGTAAATTCTCCTTCATTAAGATTAGAACATCATTAATAAGCCACAATACTGCTGGCTATCATTTTCGAAAGTTTGTATGACGAACCTAAAAACAAACTCTTGTCCACTGATTATAAGTAGGTTGACTCTAATGTGTTTCATTATACGTGGCGACTGAATAAACACTTGGTGTAGGCCTACTTGTTCCTTTTAAATTATCTTTTTTTATTTGAAAACTGTACAAAGTGTACTCTCTTATATATTTTTGGAGCATTAATATTGTATCATATAAAAAAAAGCCTTCCTGGAATAACAGAAACAAAGAACAATAATTACATACCAATATATAATATTTAATGTGAAACAAACATACGCAGTTCGAACAGGTGGTTTAATGCGGCAGAAGCCATTAAACGGAAAACATTCACGTTTTTATGTGGAATTGTTTGGTGTCAAGAATGTTACCAGAAAATTAAGCAAAATTTTGTTGTTTTTTTTTTCTAATTACGGTATCTACACTATGGTTTGCTGTGTTATGGGATTGGTGAAAAAAAACTTTTCAATTTACTACCACGCTTCACTGAACTAACAACTTGTAAATTTATTTCAGGGATATATTAATGAAACCCAGGTAGACACTGATTCTCTTTTGATCTCCATGATCATTTAAGTTTGTCACATAATTAAACACCACTATTAATAGAAACTGGAAAAACTCCCACTTTCAATGAACCATAGGATAGACTCCACGATCCTCTATGTACTCGGGCAAATTACACCTTGTTCATTGGATACTGACTCGTGACACTTGTTATCTGGTATGCTTGTGATTCGATACTTCTATTGTTGAAGGATTTCATTGACTTAGAGTTATTCAGGTGAACTGTGGTCCTATCGCGAAAAGAAACAGCAAATTTTTCCAGTTTCGTAATTATTGAGTATTCTAAGCGATAAGAAAGTTCATTCTTCGTTTTTTATTATGCCATAATTGCTTCATGTTTGGTGATCCCAGACTTTCCAATAATTCTCTGGTTACGTAGTTTAAAATAATTTCTGCTATTTAATTTAAACATATTTTCATCCCTACACATTCAACTAATGAGTGTGTAAACTAGGAAACGCACTATACGGATCTATTTTTTTTCACATAATTTTTAATTGCATTATAGTAAAATCTTTAACAGGCCAGAACATAAATATTTGCTGTGATGTATCAGAAAATCCAAGATCCCACAAAGCGAACTAGATTGCAGCTGTCTTTAAACTCTATTTTACAACCAAAGGAAATTCGTTAGGACTAGATAAATAAGTCAGTAATTTAGTGAACACACATAAATGAGAGCTCGTGTACGCTCGTTCATCATTGGCTGCGAACAGAGTGGGTCACGATCTGTAAAAAAAAAAAAAAAAAAGAAAAAAAAATGTTTTCCAATCTTCATAGTCATTTTGCAAGTGTGTGAAATTTTATCATTTCATAAAAAAACTCACTTCTGTTTCGTTTGAAGAAAGACTTCTAAGCTCACCTGGGTGTCATTTTAGGAGATATTTTGGCTATTTCTCAACCTTTTTTCTCCGGGAAAATACCTTTTGGGAAACGAAAAAAATGAGATATTTTAGCAAAATACAGCTAGTTTAACTTACGTAAAATAAAATAACAATTATTGAAGACGTAAAATTAGCACAATATTATATGAGTAAATATTTCGCTTTAACAGAAAGTTGGCTAAACAAGAACTTTGCTAAACGGTTTAAGGTGTAATGTACCGATTAAAAATAATTTTAATGTAATATTTAAAAACATTAAATAAAATTTCATGATGGGTGGTAAACACGATTTTTTCACCTGAAGTCTTTTATTACAATGAAAAATTTATTTTTTGGTAAATTTTTATGTAGGCTATTAAAAGGATGTTACGAGAATCACAAATCTTATTGACACTCCTTTGTACACTGCAAAATATTTTGTGAAAAGGTTCGCATTTGAATAACACGTGTGGACAACGAATAATTTTTGTTTTATGCAACAAAACTGTTTGATATTGACTAAAAGAACTCTTTTTTAACAAAGTAAAATATTTCATTATTCGCTAGCAAGTAATTATCATCAAATATTTCGCACGGTAGTTAGGCCTATTTATTTGTTGTTAATTTTCATTAAGTAATTTTCTAGCATATATATATAAATATACAATTTTTTGCAAATTGTTAACACTAATGTATTAATCTTATTTTAAAAAATAAATATACAAAAATTTCGATTATTTTATCACTAAAGTAATTATTCTCTTTTACATTAAGTAATCAATTATTCGGGTATAAACTAAAACAATATATATAATTATATATACACGTCAATTAGTACATTCGTATGTATTAAGGTCGTCTGTTCACATTCGTATAAATAACTATTTTTTTTAGTGTTGCTTATGTTCCTTTAGTCAGTTACCTGAGCTAATTACTGGGTTTCTGAAAGAATGATTTTACAATCTAGCTCATAATTGCGATTTTTAGTATTGTTTGCTTTTTTTGTAGCACTCTTTTGGGTAAATTTTTTACGAAAATAAATCAAATTTGCACATTCAAGAAGTTTGTTGGCTGTGAAAAATTATAGTTATTCTTATTCTACCATCTTTCAGAATTTAAGTACAGTTATGGAAGCGTAATATTTTGATAAACTTAATTACTGAAGAACTTTAAGTCTCTTAGGGAAAAAAATAATTATATAACACCCTTCCTCTTTTTTTACGTACTGTATGTAAAGAAAATTTAATAATTTGTAATTTTTTATTCACAGCAATATTTTTTGAGAGGAGAAGTGATTTTTTGAAACAGTGGCGATCATATATATATGTGTGTGTGTGTATATATATATATATATATATATATATATAGAGAGAGAGAGAGAGAGAGAGAGAGAGAGAGCGAGAAGTAAATGTTTTGGAAATTAAAGAAATTCTGACATGTAGGTCGCTAGACACGACGAGGAATGTTGAGATGAGAATAGAGCATTAATGTAATAAATGAGTGGGGAAAATTAGAGTACTCCGAGAAAAACAACCTACTCACGGCAACGTTCTCCACATTTTCCACTTTATAAAAGATTGGGGTTGATCATACAGACCATCGAAAACGGATCCTTTTGGTGGGGCAGGAGTGATCTGAACCCTTTTTTAGTTTCATTAATGTTGATTTTTTAAAATTTTCGTTATTTTGGGTCATTACACCCATGTTTTACCCGAAACTCGAACCCAGAACACATCGTACTGAAAGCCGGCCTGCATCCGACTACACCACTGAGATCGACAATCCACTACACCACCGTAGCCTAAGAAACAAAACACTGATCATTCCATGTTCCACAAAAAAAAAAAGTAATGCTATGAGACTTTTATTTCATCCCAAAAAAAAAAAAGGTAATACATCATGATTAATATAGCATGCATGATTTTGTTAAATCCGCTCAAAAAATTTTACACAACAATCATGGCTTTCCGTAAATGAAAGGGAGCTTATAGCTTTCTGTGGACATGTAAATTTACTTTACTCCTACCCAAAATTATAGCTTAAAAAATTGTCTATTCAACCGTTAGTAACCATACGGATATCTTTCTGTTTTAGGTCCTATGAGAATACATTTTCGAATACAATACATTCGAAAAATGTAATAATCAAGCGTATTTTAAGTATATATTAATTGTTAAATAGAAGTAAATTCTGAACCACTAAAATATACCAAATGTTTTATATTTTTCTTATTTTTAATTGAAATAAAATATAAAATTATTCGTTGAAAACACTCACACTTTACTCAAATTATGACCTTGCAGTATATTTTTCAAAGTCATAGCTACACAGAAAACCAATTTATGTACATTTATACAAGATTCCCTTCGAAACCAGTTGCCCAGAATTACTTTGTAATACTAAAAGAAAGATATTGTAACTTTTTACAACACATAGCTATGGTTATTTTTGCATATATAAAGTACGTTTTTCGGGATAATACTAAGTATTTCTTACGAAAATTTGCGCATAATTTTATATTTTAATTGATGTTACATCGAGGCATAATTGATTAAAACAATGCAATAGGTAATAAAATATTCAATAAATGGACTTTATTTTTTATGCTTATGAATGTGCGCAGTTAATACTGGAAAGCTATTCAAGTAACTGTTTACAAATATGTAACTTTGACAATTGGAGGTACTGGAACTACACAAAACATTAATTCCCGGGTAAGAATCCGAAGCCAGTATTACTGGGGGCACTATTTTGTAGTGATACAGTTGTTTTCATGTAGATGTAAAAATTTACAAATATCTGTAATTTCACATTAATTTTTTGTTCCATTAACAAACAAGCATTGTGTGGTCCCTTACATGCACGTGACACAAGCTGCGAGAAGGTAAAAAAAAAAAAAACATTGTTCGTCTGTATACTTAGTTTGATATGGTTGAGAAACAAATATCATACGAACTTATCTGATATATTAATAAAAAAAAACTGTTTTGGAAACTCAAATTACCGCACTAATTGAGAATGAAAATTTCTGCAACTTTTGTTTTCGTATTTAAATGCTGAGTATGTGTAATCAAAACTTTTATTATAAACAACTCTAACTAAGCGTAGGCTACTTAATAAATTACAAAATAAAACAAATGTTGATACGAAGAAACGTTAAATATTTAGGTTTTTACATGCATTAAGGTTACGCCACTAAAACAATAATACAGAAATATATACACATATTATATATAGAAGAAGTCCTGATAGGATAGTCACCGAAGAGTTAAAACTACGGGGTCTAGAAACTTAAAAATTAGAGGGTTTCTTCTTTTTTGTAAATTATAGGAGGGCTATGAAAGGATTTTGCGCTCATAAAGGGGTAAACAAGGGTGTTAAAATTTGTATGAAAAATTTTACTCCGTGGGGACATTATATATAAAAAAAAAGTCATAAATTGTGAAAAAAAATGAATAATAAGTAAAGCGGTTTTGTGAAATCACCCCTCATTAAAAACTTGAAAATTAAGTTAATTTTTTTGTTGCATTGTATAGAATTATTCATCAATACTGAAATAAATAAGTGGTATGTAATGGTGCAACAAAATCAAATTATCCGTATTTTTGGGAAGAAGGGTGTTCCTCTTATAGTCCAGGAGTTTTAGGTTAATATTTAAAGAAAGTTCGAAAAAAATAAGGTAAATCTGAAAATTTGGTCATTGATACTAAGCACCTTGCTGAACAACATACTGAAATTCCCCTATTTTCCCATGTCGGCGTCATAATTGTTTTCGTGCAATAATGTCGTAAGTGCCCCTAAATGACACAAGGACGCAAATGTACATCCGAAAACTATTTTCATCAACTGACATCCACAGGGATCGATTCAAATTAACCACTGGACTACACCAATGTTATATATAAGCAGACACAGTAAAAAAAAATATACTTGAAGAAAAAATATTATAGATCCAACAGTGACAATTCTCCGAAAATCATGGAATTTATAAAAAAAAAACTATCTATAGGTTAAAACGTACCGCAAATAACAAAAAATAACTTCCACAAAATCAATTTCTTGAGATTTGAGCTTTTCAACTGTGTATCTCACACAGCTCTGTGACAAACATTTACCGAGATACAGTGGCTCAAGTACCAACTTGCGCCATCAGATATGACTCGGATGGAAGGCGGGATGACATTTTCACCCGTCAATATTCTGCTTTTGGTGCTTCTAACGAGCCATTGCTCTAGTATGATATAAACAGCTTTGTTATACTGTGTAAGTAATTTTACATATGAATTAATTATTTACTACATTTATGATATTAAAATTATGCTCCTGCTTCTCAAAAAAACATCTCGTATGATGTTATACTCTGTGTAATCATTTTTAATTCAGGTTTTTCTTTGTAATGTCATGCACTATAACAAATTCTTTATTGGCATCATAAGAAATCTCAAATAACGAGAAACAATAACACAGAAACATAGTTTTTGTTCACATACCTCAGCTAACTACATATGATCTGGGTCGTCATTGATGTCTTCAGCTACATTCCAACAACTACCTAAAAGCGTGTGCAAATCATAGAGCACGGAAGGCCAGCAATGCGGCAGGAGCACTTTGATCCACACTCAGATCTACATGCACATGAGATGAGATATAGAAGTTCATCGGGAGCTGGTGGTAAGTCACTGGTAATCGGAAGAAGTGTTTGTTGAACCTCACGCCAGCCCCAGTTGGTTGGTGTTAAAGTATTACCCAGCCAATCCTAGACCTATAATGCAGGATCAAAATATGATCAGTTGATAAGGATTGCCAATAAAATTTTCTGTACACACAGAACCTTATAACGTGAGTTGTCGTACCTGCAAGTAAGTCCTGCGCGAGTGTTGTAAGGCTGCAGACCTTGTTGGAGGAAGGTTCGCCAGCTCGAAGGTAGCAGTCACAGCTTTTCGGGCCACAGTTCGAGCATACAGATGTCCACGAAGTTCATTCAGGGTGGAGAATTTCTCTGTAGTGAACATGTGGATAATGAATTCCTCGCCAGCAGCAGTGATTTATTCTGCAGTAGCAGATGTGTTGCTAAATATGGAAGCAATGTTCTGGAGATGTGGATTTTGTTTCAAAAGCTTCCAAGCATTCTTCTTACCTTTACGGAAAATGGCGGAAGTGGTGTTTCAGCCAGTGATTGCATGAGCAAACAATAAACAATTCTTGCATTCTCCGAGTTGTTTTTAAATTTCACAAATGTTAAACAATTTTGCTGTTCTAGTATTATTTCCAGGGCTGTAAACACTGATGCAAGTGTTTTCATTAGCTCTTACAATCAGCATAACGATGGTATCAGTATCATTTGCTATGGCGACAACTGGTGTTTCACATACGTCGTTTCCCATGGAAGTTTCCACAATCAGTGTGTCTGCGTCTGACGGTGCCCGAAGAACAGTGAGTCCTGCTTGTTCAAAGCTCTTAGAGAGCAATTAGATGAGTTGTGATTTGTTGTGTGTGTTATTGAGGAAATCCTTTTGTGAAGTAGTGACAGCTGTATTCTTATCGAATGCAAAGTTTCTTGAGCACCTACGTGATGCACGGCGCTTCCTTTCTTCTCCTTTGGTTGTAAGACTTTCTCATACCCATCGAACACAACAATGGCTAATGGACGAATAATGATTCACAACATACTGTAGGTACGAATGAACGTAAGAAGAATGCTTGGAAGCTTTTGAAACAAAATCCACATCTCCAGAACATTGCTCCCATATTTAGCAACACATCTGCTACTGCAGAATAAATCACTGCTGCTGGCGAGGAATTCATTATCCACATGTTCACTACAGAGAAATTCTCCACCCTGAATGAACTTCGTGGACATCTGTATGCTCGAACTGTGGCCCGAAAAGCTGTGACTGCTACCTTCGAGCTGGCGAACCTTCCTCCAACAAGGTCCGCAGCCTTACAACACTCGCGCAGGACTTACTTGCAGGTACGACAACTCACGTTATAAGGTTCTGTGTGTACAGAAAATTTTATTGACAATCCTTATCAACTGATCATATTTTGACCCTGCATTATATGTCCAGGATTGGCTGGGTAATACTTTAACACCAACCAACGGGGGCTAGCGTGAGGTTCAACAAACACTTCTTCCGATTACCAGTGACTTACCACCAGCTCCCGATGAACTTCTATATCTCATCTCATGTGCATGTAGATCTGAGTGTGGACCTAAGTGCTCCTGCCGCATTGCTGGCCTTCCGTGCTCTATGATTTGCACACGCTTTTAGGTAGAAGTTGTTGGAATGTAGCTGAAGACATCAATGACGACCCAGATCATATGTAGTTAGCTGAGGTATGTGAACAAAAACTATGTTTCTGTGTTATTGTTTCTCGTTATTTGAGATTTCTTATGATGCCAATAAAGAATTTGTTATAGTGCATGACATTACAAAGAAAAACCTGAATTAAAAATGATTACACAGAGTATAACATCATACGAGATGTTTTTTTGAGAAGCAGGAGCATAATTTTAATATCATAAATGTAGTAAATAATTAATTCATATGTAAAATTACTTACACAGTATAACAAAGCTGTTTATATCATACTAGAGCAATGGCTCGTTAGAAGCACCAAAAGCAGAATATTGACGGGTGAAAATGTCATCCCGCCTTCCATCCGAGTCATATCTGATGGCGCAAGTTGGTACTTGAGCCACTGTATCTCGGTAACTGTTTGTCACAGAGCTTTGTGAGATACACCGTTGAAAAGCTCAAATCTTAAGGAATTGTTTTGTGGAACTTTTTTTTGTTATTTGCGGTACGTTTTAACCTATAGATAGTTTTTTTCATAAATTACATGATTTTCGGAGAATTGTCAATGTTCGATCTATAATATTTTTACTTCAAGTATATATTTTTTTACTGTGTCTGCTTATATATAACATTGGTGTAGTCCAATGGTTAATTTGAATCGATCCCTGTGGATGTCAGTTGATGAAAATAGTTTTCGGATGTACATTTGCGTCCTTGTGTCATTTAGGGGCACTTACGACATTATTGCACGAAAACAATTATGACGCCGACATGGGAAAATAGGGGAATTTCAGTATGTTGTTCAGCAAGGTGTTTAGTATCAATGACCAAATTTTCAGATTTACCTTATTTTTTCCTGGGCTATTATTCGTATGCGTTTCCTGCTTCACTGAAAGTTTCTCCGAATATTCAAATACACACTGCTTGCAGGAGCTGATGAGTACTTAGAAGCCAGTTTGATTAAACATTAAGGAAATTTAGATTTATGTTTAGCCCACTAGGCAAATTGATCATCGTTACTCTTCAAAGTTTTTATGCTCAAGTACTTATAACGCCTGCTATGGTATTCTTTTAAGTCGAATGTCTGTTATCATCGGTGAAGTTCTCAGCAACTTCTTCATCATAGCATTCCCAGAAAATGTACGAATGCTTTTTCCAGGCTCGTCAGTTCTCTTACGTTTAGACTGCATGGGAGAAAAACTCATGCTTTCATCGCTGTTGGTGTCATAATCTGAAACTAAAACTCCAAGAGGATATACTGCCAGGCTCTTTCTATTTACAGTTGGTTCGTGAATAAATTCGTCTTAAACTTTGGATCTAACAGAGTTGTCATCAAGTAGTTTTTATTATCGTCAAAACGTGAAAAAAGTTTCATGCCTTGTTGCATGGCGGTCCTTATAGGCTTTAATTGAGGTGCGAGGTCAGAAGACACGGCCTGGTCGCAGAAGCGGTTGAGAGTTACAACATGGGGAATGATTTCAGATAAGCAGGAGTAGTTTGAGCTATATTTTATTTTGTTATCTGTTTAAACAGCGTTAATAATTTCAGTAATTGGTTTACTATCTACCACTGTTCTGCAGTCAGATTAGATATGAGAAGTATATATTAGTCGGTCCGGCGCCAGGCTTCAGGCTAAGGATTGAAGATTGTCGACGCCATCTTGGATTATGACGTCACGGCGGCCACCTTGGACTCAAAATTCCCCAAAATTCTTCAAAAATTACTCAAAATGACTCAAAATTCCTACAAATTTTTCTATTTGGAGTGAAAAATTCCCGTTTTGAGGGTAAATTTCCCTTTTTAATTTCTAAAAAATTCAAAAATTCGGAATTATATAAACCTGAAAAGACTTTTGCCTTAGAAAGAATCAAAATTTTGCAAAGAGACTTAAGGTCCGCATCTACAAGCCTACAATAAGACTCTGGCGGCCATCTAGGATGGCCTTGGCCTTGATCGTAAACTTGTATTTCCTTCATTTTTCACCAAAAAATTCTGAAAAAAATCAAAAATATGTATAAAATAAAAGCTTACGTCAATTGTTATGTTACTTAATCGATTACGCTCCTCGGTTCGATTCCCGTCGAGAGTAAACATGAAATTTATTAATAAAAACATTAATAATCTTTATTACAATTAAATTTAAATTAGAAAAATCCTTGCTTAAGTCACACTTACCATTTTTAATTGTTACATAAACATGTCACCTTCGTTAGAGCCGCCATCTTTAAAATCGGTAAATATTAAGCTAGAAATTCTGGAAAAATTTTAAAATTAATAAAAAATTACTGATATTTTGATAAAAACATTCCACCATCTTGGATTATATCGCCACGGTCACTGTATTGAAAACTTCAATTATTATCAGAAAAACTAAGAAAATTTTATTATTTATATAAAAAAAAATTAATTCAAATTTTAATAGAATTCTATTTAAAATACGCACTTACGTCATGGAGTCCTCAGTTTGATCCTGGCGTGGTCATTTGATTAAAATTGGTGACGGATTCTTCCTCCACAGAAGTCACCGGCAGACTGACCTCCAATCACTAATACCGAGGTGTGTGTGTATATATATACATACATATATATATATACACATCGCATAATTATGATGTCGTCTCCGCAATCCTGTTTTCATGTGCTCGAGGCCACCGTCTTTTCGTCTGCTCGAGGACGCCCCTTGTTCTCGTATGCCAGAGTGTGCTGCCGCCATATTGTTTTCGTCTGCTAGAGTGCGCTGCCATCATATTAGTTTCATTTTCACCCGATAAAGTGCTGTAATTATTTATTGCCAGAGTGACCACCATTTTTCGGCTGTCTTGACCGCCATATTTTAAATATCTATTTATTAAGATAGAAATTCTAGAAAATGCCTAAATTCATCAACAATATCAGCACATAATTATTTGATTGCTATGATTCATTGCAGTGCTAGATTCAATCCTTGATTGATAAAAAAAATTAGGTAAAAATATTTATTCAATAAAATATGACATAGAATCCTAAAAGCAGCGTAAATGTATCTACTACCAGCCTCCAGTAAGCTAATGTTGACATATTGACCAACATCTTGAAAATTCGTAACAATTAACCTAGAAATTTGGAAAAAAATTCCAAAATTCATCAATTATAATCACTTATTAAAATAATGATTGACGCGATAGAATTACATCCTTAGTTTGTTTCTCGGGCAGGGATAAGGGTAACTTAAGTTTAAAATAAATATTTAATTCTGTTTCCCATTACCTTTGGTGGAGTTATTTAATAATTCACTCTACGAAAAACAACTCTAGACAAGATAACTGTCCGACGAATGAAATATGCTGTCGCGCTGCCTAACACGAAATTCTATTTTTTTTCGACGCATGAAATATATATTCCAACCAGTTCAGGAGGTACAATGCTATACTTATAGGCCAAGTACATTCGGACTACGAGACCAGGTATTTAACAATGCCATGTATAGGGCATACGTCTCCGAAACAAAAGACCTTCTTCGTCGATAGCTAATATAAGGAAAATTCTTCGAACTGTCACACCTAAAGTATCGATAAAATATATTGAAGCAATTAGACCAAAGACAAATTTTTATCGCTTACTAAAGGACTAAGAATGCCTGAAAAATGTTTTATCAAGACAAAGATATTTTGAACCAGTAAATATTCAGAGTTACAACAGATTGAATTTCTCACATTCAACGTAACACCACACATTATACAAAATAAAAGAACACACAATACACACAGGACACAGTACACACAATAGACACACGATAGACACATAGTACACGCACAGGACACACATTAGACACAAAGTACACACACAGGACATGCACTGGACACACAGTACATAAACAGGACACGCAATGAACACAGTGTATACACAATAAAAACACGGAACACAAACAGTAAACATGCATGACATGCAATGGACACATAGTACACACACAGGACATACAATGGACACTGAGTTCACACATTGAATACACAGTACACGACATACAACGGACACACAGTTCCACACTGAATACAAAGTACACACAGCGTACACACCACGTACACATTGGACACACAGTGGACACACAGTACACACACAGGACACGCAATTAACACATAGTACACACACAGACACGCAATGGACACAAAGTGCACACACAGGAAACGCAATGGACACACAGTACACAAACTGGTCATACAATGGACTCGAAGTGGATACACTCAACACACACACAGGACACGCATTTGAATAAAAGGAATCATATTTGGACGGAAATTAAAATTGGTGTGATATTATATCATGAGTAGGATACGATAACACAGACTTGACTACGTACATTTAAAGAAAAGGATGTACATTTCCACGAACATTCAACTCAGTAGAATGCGATTGCCAATTTACGATATGATATAACACCCCCAACAGGCTTTGGCTCAAACAGTCTTGGCCTCCAACAGTCTTTGGCTCCAAAAAGTCTTGGCTCCAACAGTCTTTCGCTCCAAAAGACAATGGGTCACAGTACACACAGGGTCCAAAAGTATTTGGCTCCAACAGTAATTGGCTCCATCAGTCTTTTGTTTCAACAAACTTTGGCTCTAATTTTTATTGGCTTAAACAGTCTATGGCTCCAGCTGTTTTTGGCTACAACTGTTTCTGGCTCCAGCTGTCTTAAGCCTACCTGCTATTTGGCTACTAGACTAGGAGGCTACGAAGCTTCGAGACTACAGGACTACAAGACTACAAGGATTCAACTAGCTACGAAGCTACAAGACTACTAGGCTAAAAGACTACGAGGCTATAAGTTTACGAGACTACGAAACTAAAAGGCTATGAGACTACATAACTAATAGCATACAAGGCTTCAACTGACAGCAAGTATACAAGGCTACTAGGCATAAGTCTACAAAGCTCCAAAATAATTTGCTGCATCTGTCTTTGACTCCAAAAGTTTTTTACTCTAAGTCTTTGGCTCCAGAAGTAATTGGCTCCAAAAAAAATATGTGGCTCCAACAGTCTTTTGCTCCAAATGTCTGTAGCTCTGAATAAATTTGCATGACTCATTAGGCAAAAAAAAAATTTAATTCAGAGATAGATTTCTAAGAAATAATCAGAAGCACTCGGAGAAAATCAGCAGAAGTATCGACCGGATTAATGAGAAAATGAGAATACCATGAAAAAAATAAAATGAAAATATTATATATAGTAATGTAATGTAATATAAATAATTAAATATATAGGCCTAATATAATATAAATAACTTATGTAATAATATAATATATGTTATACATTGTTAAATATAATATATTATATATATTAATGGTATATTTATTATTTTTACCATATATTATAAATTTTATTATATATATTATACTATATATTAGACATTATATTGTATATAATATATAAAATAAATAATATTTTATATAATATTAAATATTTTTAATATATAAAATACATATAATATGTATTCTATATATTATAACATATATATTATTATATTTATTATAATAATAAATAATTTAAATTATATACATTTTATATAAATTTAATATATAACAAAAATATTACATATAATTATTATATTTATTATTAATTTATTTAATAATAACTAATAAAATAGTATACAATTAAAAGCATGCGAACTTCTCCTTTGTTGAGCAAGAATAGAGTTCTAACACAAACCAGATATTTTTTTTTGTATTTTATTAAGTTTTCTATAATATTCATTATTATATTTATTACTTTGTAATTTTTTCTTTATTTTTATTTCTAAATTTAATTAAGTGATTTGTTGATATTATTAAGGAGAAAGTGCCTTAGTTTTCTCCGTGTGGTACTGATTATTCCTGCCAATATTTTCATGGTATTATTCATGTGCTCATTACACCTGTCGAGACTTCTGCTAATGTCCCCCAAGAGCTTCTGGTTATTTCTGAAAAATCTTTCTTTGCATAAACGTTTTAATGAGTAATGCTATTTAATTCAGAGTTACAAACTGTTGGAGTTAAAGACTATTTTTGGGGCCAAAGACTGCTGGAGCCAAAGACTGTTAGAGACAAAGACTGTAGGAGTCAAAGACTGATGGAATCAATGACTGTTGGAGCCTCGTAGACTTGTATCCTGTAGCCTGTTGAAGCCTTGTAGACTTGCAGTACTGTAGTCTCGTAGCTTTGTAGCCTCGTAGTCTCGTAGCCAAATAGCAGCTAGGTCTAAGGCATCTGGAACTAAATAGAGCTGGAACCATAGACTGTTGGAGCCAAAAGACCTTTGTGGAGCCAAAGACTGTTGAAGCCAAAGACTGTTGGAGCCAATGATTATTGGAGCCAAAAGACTTTTTGGAGCCAAATACTTATGGAGCCATTGAATTTTGGAGCGAAAACTGTTGGAGCCAAACACTGATGAAACCAAAGACTGTTGGAGCCAAATACGGTTAGAGGCATTAGGGGAAGGTCGGGCAGTACCGGACACCTTAGGTTTTCTTTTAATAAAAATATAACTTACTGCAAAAAATGAAATGTACATATGTCTCTGGAATTGTACTTTAATTATTTATAATGCCTAATAAAGAAAATGGGCCAAAACATTTAGAAATATTAGTATTTTACATTTGAACAAACAGTGGTATTTGGAAGTTTCAGTAAACTGGAGGGTTATATCGGACAGTCATTTCCCCTTCAGATTTTTACAAAATACCGCCTGTAAATAACATTTAGGTTTTCTTACAAACATCACACTTATAAAATACAGCATCCCCTTCAAGGTCAGCACAGTTTTCATGTGCCCATCCTTTACATATGGTACATTGTATCCAATCCTCACTGAAATTTTCACCGCAAATGATACAGTCAGTAGTCTCTTCGTTTGTTGCACATGGAACTTTTGGTTGGGGTGTTCTATGCATTGATGTTTTTCTGAGATGTTTCCCTTTTAGTTTCTTAGTGGTTTGCGACTTTTGATTCACATTCAACTTGCATCTTTTTGCTTCAAGCTCATTTTTGTATGGGCTAGATGTTAGAACTTCACTTCTGTCTCCCCGTCGTTTTCGTGAGGCCAACTTGGCAACTGCACTGCTAGGAAGTGGAGAAATTTGTTCTACTACATTGAAGGCTGAAGTGTGCAGTACAGTGCTTTCAGAACCTTCCATTCTGGAGCATGATGGAGTTGACATTTGCTGTGTTGTTAGACCTACTGCTTGATCTGAAGTTGAAGGCTCTGGTGAACTCTGTCTTCGAACACACGGTGGAGATTCTTCTTGAACAGTGATTGGTAAGTCATTCAAACTAGTATGGAAATCCAAGTCTGTGAATATGCTACGGTTGAGTGGGTAAATTCCAGTGCACATGAATGCTGATTGAGCGAGTTCCATTCTGCAGACTTTTGCTAATGCATAGTTAACCAGTCCAGCTATGTCCTTGAGAGCAATTTTCAGCTTTGGATATTTTCGCATCCACAAAGAACATGCTTCATTGAAAGCATTCTTAAATGGCTTCATAACTACTCTGTCCAGTGGTTGCATTTTGTGAGTTGTATGAGGTGGTAAACTCAGGATATGGACGTGGTGGGAACGAGCAAACAGAATCACTTCTAAGTCCTTGTGACTTGAATGACCATCAACAATTAACAGTGTAGGGTTCTTTTCACTTGGCACAACTCGTTCAACAAATAATTTGAACCATTTTAGGAATCCATCTTTGGTTATCCAACCACTTTGTTGTCCGTCAAACACACTTCCAACAGGAGCATCTTTAGTGAGATCCTTATCGATGCGAACTCTGGGGAAAACAAAGAGTGGGGGAACAAACATGTCTCCAGAAGCATTGATGCATAAGAGAACAGTTACATTTCTTCCTCTTTCGCCTGATGTTAATTTCCCCACTTGTTTCTTTCCCTTTATTGTCATGACTTTCAGTTGATTGTTGTGAACACAGGATACCCCAGTTTCATCTGCATTAAAGATCCGCGATGGACTAAATGAATATTTGTCCATTAATTCAGTCAGCTTTTCATAAAACCGATCAACTTGTTCTTTATTAAACCCTGCAGCTCGCTGCAAACTTGTGGATTCTGCAGACCTTAGGCTCAAATCGGGGTGCCTCTTCATGAACTCATAATAGAAGTCTTTCCCAGCCCTCTCTTTTTGCTTATTGAAGCGATGATCAATATTTAGGTGTTCTGCCAAGTCAAAAGATAATTTAAGAAATTCATCTCGAGTTAATGGCATGAGTTGTCTATCTAAAGCTTTAACATGGTTGTATAACTGCTCCTCGTGTGCATCACTGAATGTATTACTGAAAGTACCCATGTGTGGTTTCATAATTGCCTCATTTCCCGAACCAAGTTTAATGAGTCGATCACCTAGTGTACTCTTCGGAACAGAAAATTGTTCACTTGCTTCTCTAATGCTCATTTCTTTATTTATAACATGCTCTACTGCTAATTTCATATCTTCTTCTTTCCACCTTCCCCTTCTTTTCTCCATTTTCTGCAAATAGAAAGAATACTTGAATCAGAATAGACGGGAAATTACTCTACCATTGTGTCCGATACCACCCGCAACCGTCCGATATAACCCTCCAGCAGGTTGTCCGATATTACCCGACGGACATGCCATCGAAATTACGTCATAAAATATTTAGTATTTGTCGCACACAGATGTTACACTGTATGGTAATATATAAATGGTTAGTACACAAGTTACTATACTTAAACTTATAAATATCTTACTTGTTATGTTGTAACAACCCGGCAAAGTTATCTTCGTGCAGAAGATCTTGGCCTAAAATCAATAAAACGTAGCACTACTCAACAAGCAGACAACGCACGAACTCATAATGGCGACACTGCGTGTCCTTCACAGAGACCTACGAGACAAACGACCTACTGGTGCTGCCCCTAGCGCGCACCTCTGGAAACTGGTACTGTCCGGTATCACCCGCTGTCCGGTATTACCCGACCTTCCCCTATACTTATTAGCTATCGATGAAGAAAGTTTTGTATTTCGTAGATGTCTGGCTTATACGTATTTTATTGTACTTTACCTGGTCTCGTGGTGCGAAGACACTTGGCGTATATGTAAAGCATTGTACATGAACTGGTTGGAATGTATTTCATGCATCGAAAAAAAAAAATTAACTTCCGTGTTAGGCAACGCGACATAATATTTAATTCTTCTGACAAGTGTCATGTATATTGTCTTTTTTTCCTTAGGGAGAATGGTTATTAAACTCCACGAAGTGTAATATTAAACAACAAAATTTAATTTGATGTTTATGTTTAATTACTTGTATCACTGGGCGAAGAACTGAACCCCGTATTAATATTAATTGATTCAATCATTGTTTTAATAATTAATTCCTTTTATAATTTTCGGACTTTTTCCTGAATTTATAGGTAAATAATTAGAGATTTCCTAGATGGCAGTTGATGTCACGATGGCTGACGTTCTGGCAATAATTAATTACTGCACTCCATCCAGTGAAAATTAAACTAATATGGCGACAGCACACTCGAGCAGACGTAAAAAAAAATGTCGGCAGCACACACTAGCAGACGAAAACAATATGGTGGAATTGACGCCATACTATCTGGCGATATATATACCTATATATATATATATATATATATATATATATATATATGCACCTTGGCATTAGTAGTGGAAGGTCAGTCTGTCGGTGACTTATTTGGAGGAAGTATCTGTCGTAATTTTTATTTTGTCCTTACCAGGTTCGAACTGACGACTGCATGAAGTATGTGCGTTTTTAAAATAAAATTATATTAAAATTCGATTTATCATTTTTTATTAAAAAAATTATTTTTCTGTATAATAATTACGGATTTTCAATTAGGTGGCCGTTATGACACTATCCAAAATGACAGATTGCTTTTTATTAAAAATTTTATCATTTTTTTTATTAATTTTAAAATTTGTCACCATTTTCTAGTATAAAAATAGGATTTTCATAACGTCATCCATAAAAAAAATTCAACGTTATATAATCCAAGATACCGGCCATAACGAGACGTGCAACGATGACGTAATACACAACCAAGATGGCAGGCGTAGCGAAAAGTACTTTTCTAGATTAAGGGGTGGTGACGGATCGAAATGCGAAATGGTGATGTCTTAATTCAAGATAGCGGAATTTTTATTAAATTTCATTAATTATTTTTTGAACTTTTATTTTTTTCCCAAAATTGTAGCATAAAAATTGCTGTTTTTCAAGATAGCGGTCGTAACAATTTTTGCATTGGTTACGTCATAATTCGAGATGGTGTGTGTGACGTAAGAAATTTGTATTGTATTTTTCTTATCTTAATTTTTTTATTACTAAGTTACATGTTTACTCTCGCCGAAAATCGAACTGGTCAAAAATTAAATAATTTGATTTTTATGGTCAAAGGTCAAAATCAAGTTCATCCAAGATGACCGCCAGAGGCTTATTGGAGGCCTGTAGATGCGGACTTTGAGCCTAATTGCGGAACTTTAGTTGTTTCTAAGACAACAGTCTTTAGAGTTTTTTTTTTTCAAATTTCAATTTTTCAAATTTTTTAGGATTAAAACGGGAAATTTTCTCTTCTAAATGGAATTTCTCCCTAGAATTAGAAAAAAAAATCTTTTTTTATTTTTTTTTTAGATTTCTTGGCGGAATATTATTTTTTTATAACACTGGAAATTTTGGCGGATTTTGGTGAATTTTAGAGAAAGTTTGGTAAATTCTGAGTAATTTTTGGCAAAATTTGACAACCTTTGAAGGTCAAGGACATAAGTCAATGTCAAGGTAAATGTTATCCAAGATGGCTGCCATGACGTCCAAATCAAAGATGGGGCCGACAATCTTCAATCCTCAGCATGAAGCCTGGCGCCGGACCGGCTATTATCCTCTACTGATATTCTTTTTGTATCAGATAGAGTGAAAAAGCTCGTTTATATTCAAGAAGCCTTTCTTACATTTAAAAGGTAGAATTTTACCGTGTTGTTATATATTTCACTAAATTATTTTGGCTATTCCCGGCTCTTCCTGAAATGTATCCAATTTTTTTTGTGCAGAACCCGAATGAATAAAATGGGTTACTATTCTTCGTCCCACAGCAATGGTTTCTTAGACCTCGGGTTATTGTGAGAGAATCTTTGATTACAAACGGTATTGTATGTAGGTATGAAGCAACATGCAGAATTCATTTCAGCCTCACTGACAGCCTTAACAATATTGCGCCCATTGTCATGAACAATGACGTGAATTTTTGATAACGGGCATTCCCACCGGCTCAGTATTTATTTCAGAACATTTACTATATTTTTCGCTGTATGTTGCCCATCAAAGTGTTTTACGTTAAGTGCAACATGTTTCAAGTTAAAATCGCTGTCAAGCCAGTGTGCCGTGAAACTGAGGAAACTGACATAGTTGTACAAGCACGTCCACATGTCGGTTGTGACTGATATGTAATTTGTATCTTCAAGCTTGTTATCTTTGTTACAACTTTTTCATAAATTTTCGGAATTATTTTTTCTGAAAAGGACGGTTTACTCGGTATGGCATATCTCGGCAGGGTCTCATTTAACATTCTTTGAAAACCAGATCTTTCACCGGTCCACCGGTTCATTATCAAGGGCTATAATTTCGGCAATCATATAATGGTATTTCACAGTCTTAGGGTCATTTATATCCCAGTTTTTTTGTTTATATCTGGGCAGTCGTAAAACGTTAAATACTTCAAGGACTAACTTGAACAGGGAACGACATAATCTGCTGTTTTTTCTTTCGTTGAAATAGATGTTTGTATCTTCTGATACTCCTCCTTTTGCTTATTCTTTAAATGATTTATCAAACCTGACGTCAAAGAATTTTTCCCCGTACATCCACGAAATTTTTTTAGTATCACCTACTTTGCACTGCACATCACGCGAATCTTCGTCATTTTCTTCAAAGTATATCCATACTGAATACCTTAATTTTCTCATCATACTCTTCCAAAATCACAAACCTTTTAGAAAGATCGATTACAAATAAAATATCGAAAAAAAGGCTTGTTTATATTGCGTAATTAAGCATGGCCAAACTTGCACAAAACAAAACACTGTCAAGAATTAACGCGATTGGTGAAGCGTAGTAACAGCGGGCCAATCAGAGAGCATGGTACGCGATCCTTGCCAGAATGCGGTGTCCTCACAAAATTTTGTACGTGCGTTAATCAGGCCGAATATTTGATATTCGGCCTGACGCCGAACATACTATTCGTTGCAGCATTCAAAAATACAAATTCTCTATCGGTTCTGCATCGCTCCATAATGCAGCATCCACATAAATTTTCATTTTAAACGGCCATATCTCCGGGTAAATTTCATTCTGTTTGGTCTCCTGAAATAATTTCGCTTGAAAGGAATTTTGGCCTTTTCGAAACGTCTGACTGGTTTTATTGTTTGCGAAGATATCGCTGTTTCATATCAAACCCTTCCAGTTGATGTGACGGGGACATCTGGAGCTTCATCGCTTCTGCGGCGGCCTCAGTGGCGCACGTCGATGCTATTGCTGCTGATGAGCCCGTTGCACGGAGACGATATTGCGGCGCCAAAAGAATGCTTTGGACGGCAAGCCATGCAATAACATAGCGTACTGGGTGGCGATCAATGCAGGCGTTTCAAATGCCTCGCCCGAATGAACTCTTGTATTTAATATTTCGTTTACTAGGGAAACTTGACGTCACTGGGTTGTGACAGACGTAACTGATCGATGGATTTAAAGAGAACCAACTGCAAAGCCTAAACGTGGCCATCAATAATTATTCAAACGGTTACCAAATAAACCTTGTTCTAAACTAAAAACTTATATGTATTTTAATGTCAAGGCCTTAAAAATTAGGTTTCTATTAGAGTTTCTCAGCAGATGTTTTACTTAAGGGGGTACGTCCGATTCCAGGTTATTATTTTATATTTACGTTCCACGCGGTTTAACGCGTTGACTTTTTGAGGGGCTTAATTTTAACAATATTAACAAATATAATTATAGCGCATACGTTTTACACAATTAGCAGCCAAAGTTGCAGTTTTAAAGTTTTCGTGCATTATGGATAAGAAGTATGAAATGGAATATAAAACTATAACTTTAAGGTTTAAAGTCATTTTTATTAGTAACTTTGTTATATGTTTTAATTTCTTTCAGAAAAAGTTATTTATTTTACTTAACTTTGTATATCCCTCAGCATTTGTATGATTTTACAAGGCTAAATAAGTAGCCACCAAAGATGGATTTAAACACAAAAATTTTCAATTATTTATTCAATAGTGAAAAGACGTTATAGAAGATTTTTGCTGAAGAAAACAACAATTTTTTTGAAAGATTTTAAAAATTTCAAAATTATTCTCTGTCAGCACATTTTCATATTAAATAACATTTGTGCCTGTATAGTGATAATCATATCCATATACTTGTAAAGAGTCCTCCATAGTTTGTAATCCGTGTTATTCGTAGATTTAAGGTAAAAAAATGTAATAGAGTATTTCGTTAGATAGCTACTATACATATAAGTTATATAGGCTATTCATGATAGGAAAAATATTATAAATCATTACACTTAAAGAAACCGTTTCAAAAATGTGAAAAAAAAGTATTTAATTTTAATTAGCTACCAGTATTACAATATACTTAGGTGACTTTCAAGTGTAGTCCGAAATAATCAATTCCAAAGTTAAGGTTTAAATCCGTTGTCTGAAAACTCATGACCTCATTTTTATTCACTAACGACTCTCATCTACTGTTTTTAACAACTTCAAAATAAAATACACCATCTCAAATTTACAGCAATTAGCTAGCAAATTCTCTACATACCTACAAAAAAAAATAAACTTGTTACATACCCTGATTATGAACATTTACCTGTAACTTATCTAGTTTGAACTACTACTAATGTGTATATGACTATGTAAACAAACAATAAAACGTCTTTATTTCGTAAAACATTACAACATTAGGTAGGCCTAAGTGAAGAAATGTAATTTACTCTTATCATTTTTTTTGAGCTCAAAAGTTTTATGAACGAATGATATATAAAATCGTCGTGCAAATATAGGTAGGTAACTATCTGTGATAAAAAAATTACGTTATAACGGACATTTTCGTGTTACCTTTCAGCTGCAAAAATTATAACGTTTACGAAATAGGGCCCCGCAGGCCTAGTGTAATGTATTTCCGTTGTGTGAGCAGATTATATATATTTAAAGTAAGTAGCTTTTAATCAGGATAATAAATTTTTCGTAAGTGATCCAATTCCTTCACTATCTCAGTAATAGAATACACAATATGTATTTACTTCAAGTAAATTCAATACTTTCATTCACATTTTATTAGTTATAACGTTATAAAGCTTTTAAAAAAGTTTAAAACCTTTTTTTTTTACAAAGAACCAAATAAAATCGAAGAAAAACATTTAAGTGTAATAATTCCAGATTTAAAATACATTTGTATGTATTTTCGGCGAAATTATTTTGTGTTTCACGTTCCGACACATAATTCGATTGATTTTGAAGCTCGTACTTTTGTTCAGGCGCAGTTTCTGCTGTGGTAGGTGCTGGCATCTAGCGGTAGGCGCTGAACTACTTCAAATTACTCTTACGCAACCTGATTCCACATGGGGATGTTCGCACGCCGGTAACCTTGGCTCCATCCAATATTCAATCCGTTGCTGTTTTTGCTTTGTCGTGTTTAATTTTTTGTCTCTATTAACACCAAATTAAAAAAATAATAATTTAACACGTTTCAAATTTTTCATAAGAAATGTTTTTTTTTGTATTGTACAAGCAACCTTCGTTATCAATGACGTTACTATAATGTATTACCTAACACTCCCAATTAGTGGAATATTTTTAACCAATTAAAAAAACTCCTGATCTTTTTAATTATTTAATAAATTCTTTTATGCCACGTGTTATTTTAATAATTATTCTGATGACATACAGAACTGTTTCAGAAATAAATTTGTTCACGAGTAATTATGAAGATACCGTTTATTTTACAACCAAATGTCAATAAAAATGAAGTTGCACAAAGGGTTTCAACGATGTGATAGCAAAACCCATACTAAAGTTAAAACAGTCATAACTGTGATATTAATGTAGTAGACCAGTCAACAAGAGGAAAAGTAAGCACTTTTTACCAGCAGACCTTAAAACTTGACGCTGAATAAAACGGTGCTAATTTGTTTTTTGCAATCGGACGTGACGTTTTTGGAGAGAAGGGTTAAAAATTGGTTTGAATCAGTTTTTCTCAGAATT
The DNA here is from genome assembly GCF_032445375.1 of Bacillus rossius redtenbacheri. Taxonomy (NCBI): domain Eukaryota; kingdom Metazoa; phylum Arthropoda; class Insecta; order Phasmatodea; family Bacillidae; genus Bacillus; species Bacillus rossius. The sequence continues at coordinate 32,646,263 of NC_086331.1, forward strand.
TCGGCGTTTTATCTAAAAACGTTTCAAACAAACGTTGTGGAGAATTAAAAACTACATAAAAAAGGTTCTCAGGTCTATCTTCGTATTTGCAAACATTAACGAGAAATATTGTAGAGAATGTAGTAAATCGTAATTGTAAAAGTGGGGCTTGTGTGCAGTGGAGCGTACGTGTGAACTGTACACAAACGAAGGATCTTCGGCTATTCTCGGGTCTCTCCGCCATGACTAGGGAGTGCGAGTGAGAGAAGAAACCGTTTGTTCTCTCTTTCTATTTTCTCAAGCGTTAGCGAGTATTTTTCGTATTTAGCCGTCGAGTGTTGAGCGTTCTATATACCTATATATATCAGCGTACAAACGCGTCATTTTTAAATCGAATAGTGATGCTTATGGCACGTCATTTTCTTATTTATTGTCAAAAATAGTGAACCTTAAATAAATAAAAAAACAATATTTCATTTTAACAGAAACTAATAGTTCCCGAAACCATTTTTCTTCAGTCAAGAGTAAAAATAATGAATTAATTTTGTGTCTCGACATAAAATTAATTGATATAATTGATTGATATAAAATTTTTGCCTTACAAAATTTTATTTGTAAATCAAATTGAATACATATTCTTTTTAAGATGAAATTTAAAATTTAAATATTATTCCTATTAAATAATGTATTTGATATAATTTTAAATTACAGATTTTTTGCCTCATAAATATTTATTTGTACATCAAATTGAATACATGTTTGCAAAAGAACAATTTTATGTCTATACATACAATTATTTAAAAATATACAGGAAAGGATACTAAAAACGTGGAATTGATTTTTTGTCTAGACATAATTTCAGTTCATTTTTATTATTGTATAAGAAAACAATAATTCATTTTTTTTAGCTTCAAAGTCATTAAAATTACAGGACGATAATTGAATGGGCCACAAAATAATTGAAATTTAAATTCGATGAATTAAAATTATACTACGGCTGCGTGCTATATCAAATTTAAATTTAAATACCACAATTATAATAATTCAATTAATTGAAATAGTTTTTATATCGCAAGGAATTTGTATTGTGCCCACACAAAGTATTTATTGCCAATTTTCATTATGTGCATAATTCAAATATTTAAATTCGAATTAAGTACATTATTTTAATTCCACGAAATTTATTTCGGAATTTAAAATTTTATACACAATTTTAATTATAATAAAATTATATACATAATTTCAATTCTCATATTACAATTCGGGGCATTGAATTGTGTATATAATTTTAATTTGAGAATTAAAAATATTGAAAATACTGTAAATAAAAAAAGAACGTGATAGTCCTTTGAACAAGGTGACCGATCAGAAACGGGGCGCTCCGGATACGTGAATCGTATTCTGTTTTTTTCGTGTACAAATTGTTATTACTGTTGTTTTTGTTACAGTTTTTTTTTCTTTTTTGTATTATTCTGTATTGAACGGTTGGACGATTCGGATCAGAAAATTCGTTTCATCGTTATTTATCTCGGTTTGCAAAAATTTTGCTCTGTGAGTTTTGTATACTACATCTACACACTTCAAACGATTTTTTTTTTCAAAAACAGATATCGAGGTAAGTTCAATATTCACATATATTATTTTCATATACAATTATAATTGTAATCGAAATAACTCGGACGTATTAGACTCGCTTAGAATTGTATAAATTTTCGATGATTGATATATAATTATTGTTTAATAATTTAATAATATTATATATTAATAATTCTGTTTCAATTAGTATTTATTTATTATTGGTTAATAAATTCAAGTAATAATCTATAATTATTTAATAACATCTAATCAATTTACTATTGATTATTAATTATTGTTTAATAATATGTTGCCAGTTTATTTAATTTAAATACTAAACATTATTATTTAATGATTATTTGCAAGTACGAAAATGAACCTGAGAACACTTTTTATGTATTTTTTTAATTCTCCTCAACTTTTGTTTGAAACATTTTCGTTTTAACACCTAAATCACGAGAAAAACTGTTTAAAACGAATTTTTAACCCTTTCCTCCAAAAACTTCACGTCCGATTGCAAAAAAAGTAACACCGTTCGATTCAGCGTCGTAGAATTACCCTTATAACAAGTTTTGAGGTCTCCTGGTAAAAAGTACTTACTTTTCCTCTTGTTGACTGGCCTATAGGTAGAGTCCCGAAAATTTCGCGGATTCCTCTGGCCTCAGGATAGAATTCAAAGTTATAGGTGTGCTCGACCCATGTTTACTTTCCCATTGGTTGATTTCTTAGCGAGAACATTTTTATCCTTGTTATTTGGCACTACCTGATTCGTTTACTTCTCTCCTAGCTGTACATCGTTTGCTCACGGTCGTAGAGGGGTGTGTCCAGATAACTGCGGTCGAATCATGAACACAGTGCGACAGTGTGGAGGTTTGCATTCTAGCTTGTGACTAAATGAATCCGCGAAATTTCCGTTGCTCTACCTATAGGCTTATAAACTACGTACGCTTAATGGTTGTAAGTCGCATAACAAGCAATCCGCACACTACAAATTCATTGTTTTTTTTATAATTCATGGTCTCACATTGAGATTTCAGGAACATCTTACAAACTCAAAAAAAATCTTAAACACTTATTCCCGATATAGGATCTAAATCCTAGACTGCGTGGCTAGCTAGTTTATGATTAATTTACCTATTTTTCAATCTTTTATTTTAGAGTTGTCATTGGTCAATATTAAGGTCAAAAATGGTTCACGTGATTCTACGTTTATTTAGCTTCCAATTACTCAATTATTTGTTTAACGGAAACTTGGTTAAATAATAATTCAATTAACTCTCATTATTTTAATGATAACTTTCAAATTTTTCGCAAGGATCGTAATTATGACACAACTACAATGAAACGTGGGGGAGGAGCATTAATAGCAGTTGGCAAATGTAGTTTTTCAAATGTTTTGTATAAAACGGATTTTAATATACCTGAAGTCGATGCAATTTGGGTAGAAATTAATAATGGACATAACACAAAGTTTTTAGTGGGCAATATTTATATTACCCCCTATTTCTCTGTTAATGACTTTAAAAATTATTTTTCGTTTTTGGAAGACAATCTTAGTAGATATCCTTACCCTATTATTCTCACTGGTGACTTTAACGTGCCAGGGACTGACTGGAAGTACAGCCATACACAAAATGTATGTCATTATTATAACAAAATTAAAGGAAAGTTTCTACTTGAAATAATTAACACGCTTGGCTTAGAACAACATAATAATACTTTATCATTTTATAATATGCTTGATCTTGTATTTTCTAACATGAATGTTATAATTATTGATAAACATCCCGACCCATTTGTCAATGAAGATAACTCTCATCCTGCTCTAGACATTGTCATTAAAACTTATTCCAATAACGATAATTTCGATAACTCCAATTATCAATCCAGCTTCAGGAACTACAGTAAAGGTGATTACCTCTCTCTCTCTCTCTCTCTCTATGAGATTTTACTTAAATTAAATTGGGATAGTATTTATCATATGGACAATATAAATGATATGGTTGAATATTTAACAAATAGTATGGTAAATGCATTGGAACATTGTATTCCTCTCTCAACTAAATTTAAATCTAAATACCAACATTGGTTTTCGAAACAAGCTTATTTATCTTTTGAAACGCAAAGAACACTCCGTTAGGCAGTTAAAAAAAATAATGAAATTCAATACCATAAATTTTCATAAGTATTTAAGACGACTTGTAAAAATAAAAATTAAATCTGATAATAACAAATGGATTGAAAATATAAAAAACAAAATAAAATCATCCCCATCTAAATTTTGGAACTATGTTAAAATTATGAAGGAAGGTTACAAACAGTCTCCTGAAGTTATTGAAAATAATGTACTATTAAATGATCCAGCTGCAGTTGCCAATTCCTTTGGTAAACATTTTGCTGAAGTTTATGATCAGCCACGTGATGTGCAGTTCCAACCACAAACGCATAAGTATGAAACTAACTTAATGCCACCTATCATTACCATCATCCGCGTTCTTTGGGCTATTAAATGTCTAAAATTAACCAAATCAGCAGGAGTAGATGGTATTCCCAACTTCATTATTAAGGGCTGTAAGGAGATATTAGCACCTATTTTAGCTCACATTTTCAATAAAAGTCTGACTTCTGGAATCTATACAAAATTATGGAAACAAGCTATTGTTGTCCCAGTATTAAAAAAGGTGATAGACAATTAGTTACTAATTATAGACCAATATCACTTATATGTGGCTTTTCTTAAGTTTCGGAAAAAAATATACATAAACATATTTCTTTTCATACATCCCATTTAATAGCGGATAGTCAACACGGTTTTTTACCTGGTAAAACTACGATCACAAATTTAGTTGCGTTTGTTAATTATACGTACGGCGAAATTTTATCCCGCTAACAAGTGGATGCTCTATATTTAGATTTAAGTAAAGCATTTTATACATGCAAACACTCACTAGTTGTAGATTAATTAATTAGTTTTGGTTTGAATGCCTCTTACACTAATTGGTTCTGTAACTATCTAAATGAAAGATCCTTTGTTGTTCGTGTTTGAAGCACTTTATCTTCATTTTTTAATGCACCGTCAGGAGTGCCTAAGGGTGGAACCTTATCACCTTACTTATTTGTAATTTTTATAAACGACATAGTTAATGTGATTCAGCATTCCAGAGCTCTGCTCTATGCGTATGATCTAAAAATATAAAGTACCATTAGAACACCAAGTGATTGTATATTGTTGCAAGAATATACAAATAATGTAACTAAGTGGTGTCAAACTAAAGGAATGAAATTAAATGTAAAGAATATTAAAATAATATTCTATAGGTACTAGTAAAACATATACAGAAAATTTTAACTTTGTAATAAACAACAACATGATACAGAGAACTTATTGAATGCATGACCTAGGTATTCTCGTATATTCTAAATTTTACTTTCATCACCACGTGGATAATTTGATTGCAAGTGCAAACAAAATAATAGGGCTTATTAAATATTTAACTTATTTGGCAATCTCTCTTGATTCTGTAATTAGTAGAGACCGGAAAAATTCGCGGATTCATTTCGTGTTGTGCTAGAATCCAAACACATATACTTACCTATTGATACTGTTATTGGCTCAGATTTTAGATAAAGGAATTTTAGCCAATGAACAACCTTCAACCAAGGAGTATCGAATAGGAAGCATCCCAGTTGACAAGTCTCACAAGCCAGTAGCCAATGAGCGTGTGGTATTTGCCCGAGTATGTATGGGATCGTGGAGTCTATCCTAGAGGTCATTGAAACCGCGAATTTTTCCAGTCCCTAGTAATTAGTCTTTATTTTACCTTAGTAAGATCGAGATTAGAGTATGGCTCTGTCATCTGGAACTCTATAACTACCACTGACTCAAATAGACTTGAAAATATACAAAATAAATTGTTTGGATACATTTTTAACAAACATTTAATATGATAATTCAGAAACTTAACCCTTGAAACCCTGAACACGCATACACTGTAGTTTAGAAGGAAAGTTTCTGATACTGTTTTTGTAATAAATTGTTTTATAAATGTTTACCACATCCACTGAAATATTAAACAAAATTTGTATTCGCGTTTCTTCATTCAATCATAGAACAATGCGACCTTTTCGAACGTATCACATAAAAAATGAGCTATCAAAACGGTGTATTGATAATTGTAATGATATTTTGGAAGATTTGGACCCTTTCAAAAGGGCAAAAATCTCAATGAAAGACATTTTGAATCCTTAATTTTCTTACAGTTAAGATAATTTCTGATGTACATAATGTATTATTGTTATTTCATTAATTAATTCAAAATTGACAAATTTTGTTATTATATTTTTTTAAGTGTCTTTTGTCATGTGTTTATGTTTGTGTTGTCCCATTTTATTGTTGTGTTATTATTGTTTTTTGTATGTTATTGTTATTTTTTTGTAATATTTGTTAAGTGCCCACCTGTTAAAAGCTCTGACTGTTGGTAGGCACTCAAATAATTATAATAAATAAATAAATAAATAAAAATAACTGGACCAGGGTTGTCAATGGCGTGTCAAGAGCACCGAGTCCAGTCACGGCGTGAAGAAGATGTACACGTGCCTCAAGTCTACTTTGCTAGCTACCAACGTGAATCTGCGAATTGGTCGCGGCCACTTGTTGGGACGTGTTGGAAGCGGCGATAGTTTGGCAGGGCGACACGGGTTTCTGGCACGCAAGGACGTTAACGAAACCGATTAGATTACGTCACGAGAAACCAGAACGGGTTCGCGCGTCCGAAACTGGTTCCTCAGGCCTTCCCCGTTCAACTCTGTCCTCCGAAGTTCTTCCACCCTGGATGCACAACTGGTTCCCGCGAATGCAGGAGGGCGGCTGTCCAAGGACGGACGAATGAGAGTCACGTCGCGCGATCATCGCGGAACTTGTGTTTAGCGGTAACATTCCACTAATTGCTGTAATTTAAAAAAATGGGTGTGTGTACTTATTTATGTGCTTTAGAGTTATGCTTACGTGGCGTAATAAACACCTAAAATAAATTTTTCATGCAAATAATTAATAGAAATAAAATAATAAAAGTACTGGAATGATATCATAAATAACGTTGTTAGTGTATAAATTTAATAAAATTAAGAATGTAAATAAATACTTAGTATTAAATAATAGTATAAACGAATGTATAAGATTAATTATTTAATTTTGTAAAATAATGGCAATAAATTTTAATTAATATTCCATGTAAATCAATGGATATGCTGAATGTTTATTCTTATTTAATTATGTTAGATATTTATTAAATAATAATGAAATTATTAATGATTAAAATAAATTACACATACGGGAATGAACATAACCTCACAAACATTCCTATGAAAACGGCTAGGAGACTACTAAACCTTTCACAGACACTCCCTGCCAGCGACAATGGAAGCTTACAAGCAACCTGGCATCGTTATAGGCTATATACGTAACATAACCTCACTTATCTATATAAATACACTTGAAAATATTTATTAACACAATTTATATCTTTCATATTCACATTTAAAAAAAATGGTTTTAATAATTTGGGCCAGGGTTCAATATCAATCACTGAAGTGTTAGATTTAAAAGCACATACATAATTTTTATTTGTAAGTAGCCTTTTTTTTCATCTTTGCCAGAATTTCATTGCATAGTGCACGCGCATCGTAAAAATTCACTCTCATAATTTTTTTTTTTCATAACATGCCCAAGGTAGGAATTTTAAAAGTAAAAAATAAATAAAATTGTTTGTAACTCAAAAACTAAAACACGTTATTTAATCATGGTTTATTTTTATCAATGTATACGAGTAGTTAATTTGCCTGTCAACTGTTCACGGCTTGACGTTGAGTGTCCCGGTATGTGCGTAGTCCTCCTGTTCTCAATTTTACCAGTGAAGTGTTCGGCTCGCGGACAGTGCTGCTCTCGTTGGCCTGGAGTGCGAAATCACGTTCCGCTAAACCACCACCGCACCGAAGCGAAATTGTTTGGCGAGGCGACCCGCACTGTTGGCACCCCTGCGGCCTCCGCGCCTATCTGCATCCAGACGACCGGTTATGCATTCGGAATCGAAACTAGTTCGCGCCTCGACATGGCGCACCGAAAAAGACAAAGCAACGGGGGTTTGGTTGCTGGAAGGATGGTTTGGTTAGTAAAGGAGTGAGAAGGGGGGGGGGGGGGGAAAGTCAAACAACAAATGCAAAAAAAAAATAATAAGTTACACATATAAAAAAAATTATTTTTTCTACTTTTACAAACGAATCCTTTGGAAACCAGTTGCCAGGAAATAGTTTGTAATACTACAAGTAATATATTGTGAATTTATACAGCACATTGCTATGGTTATTTTTGCGTACCGATATGAGATACTTTTTTGGACGCAGCAATGAATATTTATCGTCACGCTTACGAAAATTGGGCCATAATTTAAAATTTTAATTGATGTTTTATACAAACATACATTTTTTTAACCATGGAAAAATATTCTTTTGTTTAACTACTTTACTTTAATTTGTTTTTATGCTCATTAGTGTGCGCAGTTAATACCGGAAAGCTGTGCTGAGAACGGTTTACAAATAACTTTAACTAATGTAGGTACAGGGACATCTTAAAGCTAAAATTACCAGGCATTAATATGAACACAGTAATACTGCAAGCATTTTTTGTAGCGATAAAGTTTCTCTCATTGTACAATAAGTTTACAAATATCTGTAATTTTACATGATCATTTCAGTTCCATTCACAAACAAAATATTTAGTGTGTACAGTCTATTCCACGTAACTTGTCTGAAAATTCAAATAGTTTTTGAAAGTAGTGCCACTGTTTCGCGTATATTTCTTCCACTGTTGTTTTTGTCAACAGCGTTTATAAACAACTTAATGCGATGCTTTGCATGTGACAGTTGGGAAATGAGTTCACCCTATTGTTTTTGTTTGTAAATGGAACAGTAACATTAATACATAATTGTACATATATTTTTCAATTTGTACAGTTTTATGAAAAAAAAACTTTATCACTACAAAATAGTGTTCGTAGTTAACATGGTTTCGGATACTTTAAGCTTTGTGTTGTACCAGTACTTCCACTAATTAAATTTATTTGTAAACTGTTCCCTGAATATATTTCGAGTATTAACAATGCATGTTAAAAAGAACAGTAAAACAATATCATCATATTGATGACTATTCAATTATCTTTTCCATGTTTAAAAAAATAATGGTTGATTGATACATCAATTAAAATATTAAATGATACGCCAATTTTCGTGAGAAATACTCAGTATTACCAGAGCCATGTGTCGTACAAACCATTGGTACTACGTTTGGTACTTCAACCAGTTGCGTAGCAAATTTTCCCACTACAAATGTGGTGGATGTTTATTGCCTACAGTTGAAATAATCTTCAGTGTCATCGATTGTCTCTCTCGTGCTGACATTTAAAACAATGTTTTGGACTTACGCCATTGTATTTTTGCTCTGTATTTCATGGAAAAAATTCATGAATGCAAAGTAAGAAATAAAAATCTACATAATTGAACGATAACACTGACTGACAATTAATGCACAGCTTAAACATGTGGGACCAGACGCATGAAATTTTGTATAGGCATTACTTACATATTGGCTTAACGTAGGTTAACATTAAGTCAGAATTTTTAAAAATTCATTCCCTAAGGGAGTTAAATAGGGGATGGAATTGTGTATGGAAGTATGTTATTTCTAAATTTAGGAATATGGAAATTGGTGTTTAGGCTGCTGTTTTTGGTAATCCAACAAAAATGAGGATCAAATACTTTCCCTTTGGGCACACGACTAGTGAAAACTTAAACCCACAGAGAACAAGACTAAATCAGCTGATGTCGAACAGATGGACCCAACGATGGAACTGAACACGTATTATGGACAACACAGCGACGAAAGCACTGACGAACACAGTAGGTTTCCAATGAAAAACAGTTAAAACAGTAGCGACGTTTCGGGAACTGGCATCTGTTCCCATCATCAGGCACAAACAGACTGGTATCGGACACTGGAAAATATGGGTTTCATAATTAAATATGGGATTAATGTTTTCATTTTTATTTCTTATTTTGCATTCTTGATTTTTTTCCTTGGCAAACGGTGCAAAAATTCGATGCTGTATGACCAAAAAATTGTATTAAATTAAAATTCCCCATGAAATGAATCATTTAAGGAACGTAGCATACTCGTGCTGATAGTAATGAATCCTGCCGGCTGATTACGAGCTTCCATGGAGAAAGGCGGTACACACGGACCAAAATGCAGAGTTTGTTTCGTTGCAGTCCGCGAGACTTGTGAGCCCCGGTGTAAATCAATGACGTCAAAGGGCAAACAAAAATGTGTTGAAAACATGACTATTTTGTTTAAATGACAACTATTATACTTATATTTAGTAATCAATTTTTTTTTCTCAAGTCTTTATATGTGTTGGTAATTTGTTTCGTGATTACTTAAAAGCTACAGTAGAAATTAGGTTTCGGCATTATCGCTAAAAATAAAACTACAATAGTAAAGGACCTTGGCCTTAAACGTTGTTAACGTCAAACTCCAATTATGACTCAAAAATGTTAAAATAAATTCTTGGGATAAATACCGACCGAAACGCGTGTTCATATTCAAATTTTACGGAACACACAGTGATTAAGTTGTCGATAGTCGGGGAACAAATGAAAATTCCTGCAGTTATAAGTCCATGACCTATGTTACATACTTGTTCATAGCCTGGCTGGTGCTTGCTTCCAGGACGTATTAGCACCAGGTAGCGCAGCGGTATGAAAGCTGCGACGCATTCTAGCCCATCACGGCAGATTGATTCTGCAATAGTATCCGTTGCCTTCCGCGTTATTAAAAAATGCCCGCTGCGATTGGGAAACTAACGCGTATAATTTGGTTTACCATCCAGAAAGCTCTCGCTTATTAATCTGTTTGGCACCGTTTTAACTTTACCCCCTCCCCCTTCTAGACAATGATCGCAGATATGCAGTGATTATTATATTTTCACGTTTCTAGCCCAATTATTGAGCAACGAGTCGGTACTTAAGTGGTTCAAAGTCTAATATTATGTATTAATTTTGTGACGCAAGTAATATATTTATATATATTAATAATTTACAAAAAATATTAAATTGTTCTACACACTTATATTTGTAATGATTGCAACTCGGATGAATGACCTTCAATTTGATACCATGTAATAAAACACCAAAATCACTAGTTAGCAGTTTATATTGTTACGAGGCTGCCAGAGACGAGGCCAGCCGCTGGGATAACCAGTGATTAGAGACCCGTAAGATTCGCGGGTTCATTTCGTGTTATGCTAAAATTCAAATAATTATACCTAAGTTTTGCTTCTGTCATTGGTTCACTGTTAATCTGGAGGACTGAGGGCCAATTAGAGACCCTCACTCATAGACGTGTCGAATCACAGGCCACCCAGTCGAGACGACTCACAAGTCAGCAGCCAATGAACAGTTGGCATTTGCCCGAGTGTGTAGAGGATATTGGAGTCTATCCTGGAGGTCATTGAACCCGCGAATTTTACGGGTCTCTACCAGTGATCGAGCAAACACAGGTTGCACACGTCCCTGTCCTACTGCTACATGGAATTCCCATTAGCAGGGAACTCTAACTCTCACTTGCCAACCAGGAGTCAGGGACGACTCTCCGTCCCTCAGGAGGATTCGGCAGATTCCCAGAGCCCTGTCACGTGAAGTGGCGTATCCAGGACGCCATTGTTCTCGCAGATTCGAGTTTAAACACGGGGGCCTTCGACGGGCTACGAAACCTTTCCAAGGCAGGAATTGAGTGGTATATAAGGTGGGACCGACCTGCGGTCAGAGGGAGACTGGTGGCGACACCAGCGAATCTTCAGAGCGATGCAAGCGGAAAGTGAAGAGGATGAGTGACCCCCTTTAGCGAACAATCGTGGGCGACGAGCGACAGACTTCGTATGCGAAGATCGGAGCATCGGGAAAGGTGACGCGGTGTGGCGAACGAGATAGTCGTGTGAAGCAGTGTGTTGGGACCGAAGTGTGTGGTAGGAGACGATTAGTAGAGACATCCACTGTCGAGCTGAGCGTAAGTGGGGAGAGCAGATAGTGAACTTATAAAAGCGTGATTATTTTTTTGTAGTCATTTAATTTGCTTTAATCTTAAGGAAAATTTGTACATAGTAGTTAATAAATAAAAACAATATTTAATTATTTGGGCTCCCCTTTTCTACCTGTATCCCCACACTTGTAACGATATAATGGTGAAAGAGAACCAAAACACGTTTATTTTTATATGCCTGTGCAACACGATACCAATGGTTAAGAACTAAACCACTTATTTTTGATAATACTTGCATCTGGTATACCCTACTCGGGAAATGAAGCTTAATTATAGCTCCTATAAAAAAAATAAATTAATATAAACTTTAACACGTACTCATTATAAAAATTTATTTCATATTTGAAAAGCTTTATAGGTATCCAAACTATTTACACATGTATCTGTAGACCTTGCGGGCTTGCTATAGGCTAAATAAAAATCTTATACGAACTTCAAATAGATTGTTGCTGTCATCTATAGTTGAAATACAAACTGATGCACAAAGATTGAGCCAGTTTCACCTAGAACAAACGTATTTATTAACTATTCACTCTTAAATTCTAAAAAATAGAAAATTTATTTAATTCATTGTGCTTCGGTGAATGTAGAATGTTTTTTTATGCCCAAGCGATTATGTGTAAACAGTGTGACGATTGTTTTTTACTTTATATTAAAAAAATATATTTTCATTTTACACCTGATTCCGAAAACAAATATTTTATAATCCTAATAAGGTTATAAAAAAACTTTTTTATTGGTAAAATTGACACGAATAGTAAAATATTCAAAATTTTAACAGTATTTTCTTTACTTGGAATAAATTTTGTGCAAACATAACTACTCGGACATCTATTGATAAAAAAATTCTACACATCAATATGCGTCCACAATTTTCTTTCAGTATTTTTTATCTTGAAAATAAAAATATTTTAATATTTAAACTCTTTTTATGCATTTTTATTTTAAAAGAATTATGATCCTTTTAAACAGCACAATAAAACATGGCAATATGGTTTCGATTTTCTAAAGGATTTTAATGCAAACTTTGGTACTTAGGTAAGATGGCGAACGTGCTCTACGGCTAGTGTGTTTTCTCGGGGTTTTCCCATTCACTTCTTCTTCTTCTTCTTAATTATTTATAGATACTTGAAAAAATCACTGATTCCTTTCGCGATAGGCTAGAATCAGAATATATTTTCCTTTTCGCTGCTTCAGTGATTGGCCCAAAGTTTATCTGAAGGAATCTGGGCCAGGAAAATCCATCAAAAAAAGTATAGAATCATGAGAATCCCAGTTAATATGTGTCACGAGTCAGTAGCCAATGAGCATATGTAATTTTCCCGAGTGCATAGAGTACCTTGGAGACTTTCCTATAGGTCAGGGTTCTAATGCAATACCTGCTTCATTCATGTGGGTGATAATGGATGCAGCCTTATGTTTTTTTTTCTCTGCACACCATTGGTATTTTAATATTATAGAACAAAATATTCCTCTATAACTGTACATGACAGTCTAGTCCTATTTATAGAAAGCTAAGTAACGCAACATAACGATTTATCAGTTTTATTGAAATTTAAGCGATTTAATTGAATGATCGTAGTAAATGAACTGATATTTGTTTCACGAGAGGGATAAGCAATTATTTTATAAATAACTAAAAACATTTAAATTTTAAACTCGGATTAAATATTTACAAGGTTTTTAAAGAAGTTAAATATTTTACCGTCTGTTAGTGTCTCCGTTTGTGTGTTTGTGTTCGATTGTTGTTGTGTTCCTGTTAAATTTACTCCCACTTAAGTCACGTATATGAAATTTTATATCTAGGCTTTTCTTACTTAAATATTTAAATAAGTAAAATTTTTCAAAAATTTGTATGCAAATCACAGACATTTTGCCTATCCCCAAAATTTCACTTGTTGGAAAAAATTAACAAACATTGCATGAAAACAATATAAACCAATTTGTTTCATGTTTATAATTCCTTGAAAAGTTTTCAGTATTTTATCAATGATTTAACAATGATATATTTTATTCAACATAGTTTTTTATAGACTTCATATAACATTACATCTAATTTCTTTACAATAATAAGTATGTGAAAGAAAAGACAACTATCATTCAATCATTAAATCCAAGAGCTTGTTTTACTATCTTTGTGAAGTAATCCACATTAATTTTGAAAACATAATTTGTGTCTTAATTCTATTGATATTAAAATATTTACTTTTCAATGAAAGGAAATAAATAAATAATTTATTTTATTATATCTTTTCCCAAAATTTATCAATACGTTTCTTCCTTATTCTCTAAATATTTTAATCTATTTTAATATGCGTATAGACTGTTGAAAATTAGAGTAAATTTACGGACTTTTCAACGAAGAATTTATCTCAAATAAACAAAGAGCGCTTCGTAATTTAAATTAACTGAATCTTCGGAGTAACTACGCAGCATTAAGGCTTTCGAGTTGTATGTTTTAGTATGTTTAGTTTTAAACAAATGTAAACACACGTGATCAAAGACGAGTGTTTTTACTGTAAGCTTAACCTGTTTCGGAATGTTTTGTTAGTACACCAATAATATCCTTTTGAAATAATGTCAAAGAAAGTTAACTCTGTGTCCGTAAATTTACGAAGATAGCCGTAAATTAACGAAGATCCCTAGAAAACAGCGTTCTTTGTTAATTGTAGGTGAAAAATTTAACAGTGGCTTAGGCAAAGGGTTTGGTTTATTTAGTGGACTAACGTTTTTTTAAGTTCCTTGAAGACAACATGACTTACTTATTTTTGTTACGCCAAATGTTCCGCTAATTTCCAAAAAAATATTGTATTTTTTTTCATCATAACTTTTTATTTAAATTATATTACGCCATGAGAGACTGCTAAAAATAATCAAATCAATCTAGAAATTAGTTCGACCGTTCATACTCCAAAGAAAGTAACTTTATTTGTTCTTCAATTTAAGGAACCAAATTTTAATTAATAGCACTACTAAAATATATTTTAAATTTTAGTTGATTAAAAAATAACTTACGTGGTGCGCTTCAGGCAATTTTATTGCAATTTAACATTTAATTTTTCATTATTTTGTTGAATAAAGCAATTACATTTTTTATATCTAAACTTACTAAAGAGAGCCAATGAACACTTGTGTAAACACAATGTACTTTTCGTGTCCATTGTTTAAAACAAGTTATGTTTTCACTGTTCCAGGCAAAGATTCATCGCAAATTCTACTGGTTATTCTGAATCAACTTTTCCCTGAATTTCAGTGAGTACACTTTGAAATTTTTAACGCTATATTATTATAAGTCGTATTAGTTTAAACTTGTTAAGCTTTTCACTAGATGACTTTTTACTTGATTGTATTTTTTCTAGAAACGGGAATTTATTTATAAAAATATTTTTAAGCCTTACTTGTGTGCAGCAACACGTCTGTGTAAATATCATTTAAAAATAATAAATGACGAGAAAGTTTCAAATTTTGACTCCATACCAGACTATATTTTCATTGTTTTCAGAGATGTAACTATCTACTCATTATTTTTACGAGCTATAGTGTTAAAAAATTTCTAATAAAGTTATATATATTAAACTTGACATTTGTTTGCTATGTTTTAATGTGTTATATATTGAATCGTGATTTCATAAACTTTAGTTTAATAGCGCCGAAGAACTTCTATAGAAATCATGAAAATCATTTATTTAGTATTCGAACAATTTCTACTATGTTAATGAAATATTTCAATCAACACAGCTAGTTTGCCTATTACAATTCAATTCGGTACTTCCTGGAATATTTTATGTTTTCTTTTGTAACCTACTTCAGTAAAAGTTAATTACTAATACTCTACAAAGCCATATATTACATAACCAGCAATACATCCAAAATATCCATTAAAAAATTAAAATGTTTTCTTCCAAAACAAGATTACATATTCAGATCCTCTTTCTGAAAAGCAAACTCAGTTTAAGGTCTTGAATTATATTCTATTTATTTATAATAAACGACACTCTGCATTTCTACTTAACCATGTTGAATTACGAATTAGTTTTGGTACTACAACAGAAGAAACAAATTAGACTGGAAAAACATTTGTGAAGAATTCGTAGTTCTGTAATTTTTTTTAAGTCCTATATTACTGAATTAGCAATACCCCACGAAACAACTATCTGAAAACACTAAATAGATAGAGCCGTGTATTTTTCGCGAAAAAAATCTGAACGCTCATTAGACTGCAATAAAGTATACTCACGTCAGCGGTTTCTTCCTTGTGATTGGTGATCGTCTGCAAGGGAAGCAATTGCCTTATCTTACCAGGCTATTCAGAACGCGTTAGTTTATGCACTGAATGACTATGAGACGTTTACCAAAAGTAAACAAGTACCTCTGGAAAATCAGCCAATCAAGAAGCACAGACGATGCTACAGTGTTTAACTCTCTGACTCGAAATATTTTCATGAAAAATACATGCCCCTAGTTATAGTTCAAAATAACATTGAATTTATTTTCGTTTAACTTCAACGTAAATAAGTTGTGATGATTTTTGAACATTTATCCTCTTTGAAAACTGATTATTTTAAGCCAATAATCATGACCGATTAACACTAACTTTGGTTTGGTCATTTTTGTATAGCTTTCTAGAAACACGTGCATTGCTGAATTTTTTTTTGACAATTACTAAAACGTTTCTAAATGTTGTAGGCCTATTTAGATTTTAGTGATCCGGTGTTAAAGGTTGTGAATTTAAATCAAGGTTTTATTTTAATTCTAAAAATTTACCGGCAGCCTGAATAACAGAATTATCAGTTCAATTAGTTCAGTTTAACAACATTTTTAAAATTACAAAATGCTAAACATGTTTAACACAAAAAAATAATGGAATAAAATTATTTGAAAAACGAATAGGCTCCACAAAAGAAAGGTTAATTAGTTATTAAAATAATTTAATTATATATATTTACTTTTACAATTGGTCAGATTATAATAAAGATACTCTAATACCACATTAAAAATAATTAAATTTTTAATATTTATTTCCGTGTTGTATCTTAGACTCTACTGGCCTTCATATGTGCAGACACTTCAGTGGATATCATTAGTAGAGGAATGCAAAATTCGCATAAAGATTGTGAATCAAGCTGGTTTTCACACACTTGCACATGTTTAGTTTGGTAGCTTTATAATTTAAATGGCTGCTGCCACATTTTACCTCATGTCGGGCTCACATATGTTTGGGCGAATTAAATTTCCCCACTTTTTCTGCTATAAGCTTCCTGTATTAAAGGGCGTGTAAAAGACCCACCAGCCAGTGAACTGCGTTATTAAAATATGTAATGGTATCCATTTTATACTGCCTCCAAATGACAACGAAACATTTGCAGGTCTTTAAAGGTGAGTTATTTGCATCTGCTTCCACGAGAAAATATTATTTCTCTAGAATGTGTTTCACGTGAACTGGATTTTGAATGCCTTTAAGTCGAAAAAGATTTCACTTGTGAAAGTGGTGCGCAATCTGTATATGCCGGAAAAATTCGCGGTTTCAGTGACCTTCAATGCGGACTCTACAGTTCTGCGTATGCTCGGCAAAATGTCACCCACACTTTTAGAAATCACACTATTTGCACGGCCGTTTCAACGAAGAATTAAACTCAAATAAACGAAGAGTTATTCCGTTATTCGTAATTTCAAATGACTGAATCCTCGTAGGACTTACGGCATTTATAGACTTCCGCGTTGGATGTTTCGTTCTAAACAAAGGCAAACACACAACAAGAAGACTGTTCTTTCTGTAGAATTCACCAGTTTTTGAATGTTTTGTTAATATACCAAGAATATTTTTTTGGATTTATGTCCAAAGTAAGTAAACAGAGTTCCGTAAATTTACGAAGATATCCATAAATTAAAAAGATACCTGGATAATTTGTAACCAGCGTTTTTCATAAATTGCAGGTAAATTTTTGTTAACACTTCAATAATTGGCTGCTGTCTTGTGAGAAGTCCCAACTTAGTAGCCTGTGTTTTGACACAGCTTTGGTTGAGTGTTTTTCAGAGGCTTAGATTATTCCAGATGGGTTGTGAGCCAATAGCAGCGTCAGTAGAAATGTATAACTATTTGAGTTTTAGCCTACCGCGAAATGAATCCGCGAAATTTTCCGGTCTCTATAGACGCCACATCCCCGAAAAGGGGCAAAGGGAAATTTATTGCCTTTCGTCGCAGAGTTTGGGCAAAATGCGACGGAACACTTGGCTTTATGGTCGGTCGCGGGCCAATCAGCACCGACTTGATGCTCATAAATTTTTTAATTGCAGAATTTGGGATCAAACCGCATGACCGATTAAAGTCACTTAATTTTAATTGGAAAAGTGAACGATCGTACAAATAAAAATTTGGTCAAGTTAAATAAATATACGTATGATCCTGAATTTGTTTTAAACTGACATACTTATACCTTTACTAACTAGAATTAACTAGTATTCAGACCAGAATAATAAAATGAAATTATGTATAAAAATATAAATAAAATAGTTTAACTTTTTTTTTGTTTTCACGGTGGAATGTATTGTCATCAAAATTATATATATATATATATATATATATATATATATATATATATATATATATATTGTTTTCGAGTCCACAAACATTTTTTGGATAAATTATCTAGGAAGGGTCAAACATTGTGTAATATTATGGAGAATCACAAAATTTCGGTTATTTTCTGGTAATGAAGTGGACTCCACTCACTTGTAATTAAATCAGTCAGTGACATTTATCCTTTGGCCACTGCCACATTTAACCGGGAGTCCTGATTGTGCGTTTTGTAATGTTGAGATTGATGTATTTTACTTTAATTTTAACCGAAACTGAGTTGTTCTTACATAATGATATGTAATCCCCTGACAGTTATTGTACAAACAATCTCCTTAGATTCCAACAGATGACAGCACTGTGCTCATTTTAATGAATGGTAAGTGCAGTCTGATTCACGTAAACTCTGGTATGTGACAATAATTGACAGTTAAGCGAGGTCTTGTTTTTGATATAGTTCGAAAAGAAAATGTAAATTAAGGTGATTGTGGCGATTAAAGCAGTGGTAGTGAGGTGTTGTATGATTCAGATAAAGATTCAGAATTTGTTCCACCAGTTAAAAACTTCTTAAAACTCTTGGAAGTTATTCAGAGGTAAGTAAAAATTGAAAACATTGAAAGATCATTGCATTAATACTATGATATGTGAAACAGGTACTATTTTGTACACGAGTTAGTTTTTTTGTACATTTTATATAGGAAAGTGTTAAATTTACCCCTTATTTTTGATATTTTAAACATTAAAATTGATTTACAAAAATTTCTTGCATTTATAATAATATTGTAAACATTTTTTTTTGTTTTTGGAGATGCTAGTTGTAAGAAATTTTATGTATATAGTTTCTTAGTAAAAGTATGAGAAAAGTAATTTTAATAACTATGCCAGTTATCGTAGTTTTGTTCTCTTGTACTAACCCACCAAGAATGAAGAAAAAAATATTTTCTGAGAATATAGGTTTGCATGAATTGTAGAAAAAAGTGTGCAGGATAATGCAAACATTATTAATACGAATATTAAATTCCAAGCATCTGCATCTTCTGTGACATGCTCTAATGGCAGTGAAAAAATTCAGGAACCACGTGGGAGAAAAAGAAAATGACTTCATAACAGCCAGATATAAAGATGGAAATAACATGGGAAAGAGCATGTGATCAAAAGAGGAGAAGGAAGGACTGTTAACAAGAAGCAACCAGGTCTTGACTGTACTGTAAGAAGAAGTGTTTTGAAATTGTGGCAACTGAAACAAATTCAATCAAAATTCAACTACAGCCACTGGTACAAAATTGGGTATCAAAACAGCGGTTCGTCTGGTATCATTAAAATGCCTGTGTCGTATAACGGCAGTTTAGTGCCCATATGAATGAGGAAGAAAGGGCGTCCAATCAGCTTCCTGGAGAGTTCCAGAGGATGTATTCCAACGAAATATGGTTCTGTCAGGCCAATTGAAGAAACTAAACTAAAATATGTACTGTCATATCTTCCCTGGATACCTACAGAATATCATTAATTTAAAAAAAATAACCTGGAAAACTGTGCACAAATATAGTTCTCTAATGAATGTTTCGTGACAGAAAAACACATACTAATATTTTAATTTTATTTAAAGCTTAATATGTCCAGAACAAATGTTTTCTTTAATGTTTATAAGTTTTAAGAAAGTTATAATAAATGAGTTATTTGTTACTGTTATCTGAAATGTTATTAGCTACAACAGTTTTCATTTTTTTTTAAATTTAGGAACTGTGTTAACTGAATCAGCTTATTCATGTATACAATGGTAACTGTCATAATATATTGAAAAAAACTTACAAAAAATATTTCATTTAAACTTATAAAAATATTTTACGTTTCATGCTGATAGAGTTTGTATCTCTGTAGTAAGTATAAATTAAAAAATAAATAAAAATTCACAATTTGCAAGCTGACGATATTTTCGTAAAAACATTTCATACTCTATCTTATAAATAGTAAAATGTTACAAGACAAAATTTACACCCGAGCCTTTAAGTTAGAACGTATTTAACGTGTATAAAAGGTATGCATTCTAGCCTCTCTTCGGATGATAACCTGACTTTCGATGGTTTTCACCATTGTAATTTTAAAAAGTTCAATAAATATACTTTTTTATTTTTTATTTTAGGGAAATATCGAAAATCATGCTGAGTATTGAACATGGAATATAATAATTGTCCGTTTGTGTTTGCGAGAAACGATGGGAAAACAGAAACCAGGAATAGTCGGACCAAGGTTTTTAACCCAGAGCACTCGGAACGCCTTGTTACGCGTGTAACGTAAGATATAAAATTTTTTATTTAAGCGACTTAGTTGTGAGCCGAGTATTGTCCTCTGGAAGCAGGCTACCCGCGTTGCTTGCCGCCTGTTCGCAGGATAGCCGCCTGGTGGCGGACCACCCGAAAAACAAGACCCTTCGCCGCGCGGGCTCGTCGCCACTACTTTCAGAAGTTGGCTGCCTGCGCCTGACATGACGTCATCACCGCGTGACCAGGCGTCGACTACTGTATAGGAAATTCTGGAAAGAAATGTTCGTTACGCGGCCAAGAAGCAGAGCAGAAACAGAGGAAAAGAGTGTGTGCCGAAGCTGCCTTCACACCGCACTGACTGCCCGACCGAGAGGCGTCGAAGACTTGGCCTGACTAAGAGACCCAAGTTTTTGGGACTTGGCCCACCTCCGCCGAGCACGAGTGCAGAACCTGGAACGAGTGAAGAGGTAACGTGTAACGCAGTTGCGGAGTTGTTCGAGTTACTTCCACATTTGACACGTGCAGTGCGATTACAGTTCGGGAACTTGCTAGCAAGTGAGCCAACGAAACTGAGACGGAGTTTATAAGCTAATTAAGAGCATTGAAGTTTGTTGCTACAGAACTCTGTTGGGAACTTTCATTTAAGTGGAATTCACTATTGTAACGTAATGTATCTTTGTAAATAAGGTCGGTAGGCGTAAGGTGCGGGCAGCTAAAATATTTAGGTATTCTTTTAACCACAGGATGGACATAGCACGAGTGATGAACAAACCGATTTGCTATCTGAAGAGCTGTGTTCACTGCTGTACTGAACACGAGTGTGATGTACGAAGTAATTCACGTGGACTAGTTGGAGGCTGTGCAGCTGCGAGTTCCGCGAGATCGTGGAGCGAGTCGGCCGCCGAGGCGCAGCAGAGAGTCTGGAGGCGGGCGCCGGGTCAAGGCAGCGTGGACATCGCGGAGCGAGTGCAGGCCAGCGAGTGCTCCACTCGCTGTGAGGACTTCCCTGCGCAGCCCCACGATAGATGGCGAGTGACTTTCATTTAAACGCGCTACTGCGAGCGGGTATAAGTTACGACAGTTATACCAAGTAAAATAAACATATAATAATTTTCTCAGATTTCAAGGCATAATTTCTAAAATAGCAATTTTATAGACATTTTAACTATAAATAATTTTCTCAGGTTACGAGAAACTAATTGGAGAATTTAAATTTATAAATTGTTTACAATGCAGTAAATTTTGTAAGAATTTTAAACATTAATCGTACTGTTGCTTACTTGATTGCTGTATATAAATTTATGACAGCCTATTTAATAAGTAAAGTCCAGGCTTTATTAATGTCCAAACGAACTGTTATATAATATGGTACAGCCTTATTTGAGTTTTCAGAAAAAGTCTTGTACAAGTAATAATCATTTGTGTTAATATTATGGTTACGAACGCAAGAGACCATACGACCATGCCAGGTTCGGAGCTGGCTGGCAGCCATGCACGACCACTAGCGTCACACGCCTGTCACGTGCTGTCCACTGACGTAAGACATGCTACGCGTGCCTGGCCGGATTACAAGGGTCAACACCAACCCCTCCCCCTCCGCTCCCCGTGCACCGTACTGCCAAGGCGCTGTTATCTATCGCTGAGCGGCCTTGCAAATTCCGCGGGCCGCTGCGCGGAGTGGCGTGAATGGACACCGTCCTTCTGGGCTGTTCGGGCGTCGGGTTGGCCCAGCATGACTCGACTCGTCCCAACCGCTCTCGTCGGTTCTGGAAAGACGAACCACTATTAATTAAGCAGCGTCGCCGGCCTCCGCGGGTGTGCCGAGCGAGTTCCAGGTGAGTTCCGCGAGTGAAGGGAAGACACCCTCGAGAGTGAGCGACGCGGAGCGACGAGATCGGGAGAGTGCGACCGAGTGACGCGAGACTTTTGTGGTCAGGTGCGAGGTAAGCGGCGAACCACTGTTGAGCCTTGCTTCAATGAGGAGTGCGAACTGTGGAACTTAACAGACATTGAGTGACTTGCGAATTAACATTTTTAAGAGATAGTGATTTGTGATTGGACATTTTTAAGTACAATTATTTATTATTAATGTAAATATTAGTAATAAATAAAAATTTAATAAAACTAAATTGGGCTATTCCTTACGAACCCAGTTTCCCTCACATTAGTTTGCAACATAATATTTTCAGCTGTTTTATTACGTGTTATTTTATGTTGAGAGAGTAAGTTAATCGTTCATGATGAGTACAACTGTACTTCAAGACCAAATGTATGAATCAGAGAACCAGTTCAATGTTTATGTTTGTTTGAAATTAAGTTTTGAAAATAAATTTATATGTTCGCAAAGCACTTCCCTCGTAAAAATAAAATTATTAATTTAATTGTTTGCAGGATTCTGTCCCTTAATGGTTTAAACGGGTTAAGTTTGATTTAAAGAAAAATATCCATATTTCTGAATCTACTATATTTAAGGCTAGAAATTAAGAATTAAAAACAATCATATATAGTTAGTATTATTTTTTACTTTCATTGATTTTGGATTTCGTTTTTTAAGTGTGTGAAAAGGGGTCAGTTTTGTTTTATTATAAAAAAATTCATATCTCCATAGTAAATAATGCTGGTTGTAAGAAACCTTAATTGAATAACGTAATTTAATTGCATTGAGTACTTTTACCATTATTCGTTTTTCGACCCTAATGGCAGTGAAACGGGTTCACGTTCTTTTTAGTTGTACTAAATCATGTATCAAAGAAAATAAGGATGAAGGTCAGAAACTGAGCAAGAATAAATTACAAAATTATGATTTAATATCTTGTTTTAACCTTTACCATTTTTCGATATTTTACCGCAAAGGGTTGAAATGGCGGTATTTTTTTTTTTACTTTAAAAGTCGTTTCTCTGAAGCAAATCAAGCGGTTTGTAAGTTATGTGTAGAGACCTGCAAAATTCGCGGTTTCGATGGCCTTCAGGATGGACTGCACATTCTCCTGTACACTGGGCAAATAACGCAAGTTCATTGGTTGTTGACTTGTAAGTTGTCTCAGCTGGTTTGTCTGTGATTCGATCCTTCTTTGCTTGAGGGTTTATAATTGGTTGAGATTCGCCAAGATGAACAGTAAGCCAATAGCAAAATTATCTAAGAAGTATATGTGTTTGAATTCTAGCCTATCACCGGATGAATCCGCGAATTTTGCTGGTCTCTAGTTATGTGGTATGGTTACTTGTAAGCGTGCAAAATCTAACAATTATTTTACAACTTGCAGAAGTTATACTTTTTAAAATGTTAAATATTATAAAATAGTTTAAACATTAAAAAAATAATTTATTCTGATAGGAATCAAACTTAAGTTTAGATATTGAAAATTATTAATAAACATAACTTCAGCTACCTTCGTTCATTTAATGTTTTCAGAAATATCAGTTTTTAAGTTGTAACAGGGGTTAATATTATTTAAAGAAATAAAAAAGTAATGGAATCCTTAACATCAGTACGTATTGCCAAGATATAAATAAGCTCAGTATAAATGTAAGTTTATTATAATCACCTTACTTATTTGTAATTTTTATAAACGATATATTTAATGTTATTCAGCATTCCAGAGCTCTACTCTATGCCGATGATCTAAAAATATATAGTACCATTATAACACCAAGTGATTGCATATTGTTGCAAGAATATATAAATAATGTAACTAAGTGGTGTCAAACTAACGGAATGAAATTAAATGTAAAGAAGATTAAAATAATATCATATTCTAGGAAAACATATACAGAAAATTTTAACTATGTAATAAACAACAACATGATACAGAGAACTTATTGTATGCGTGATCTAGGGATGCTCTTAGATTCTAAATTTTATTTTCATTACCACGTGGATAATTTAATTGCAAGTGCAAGCAAAATAATAGGGCTTATTAAATATTTAACTTATTTGGCTAGCTCTCTTGATTCTGTAATTAGTTTTTATTTTACCTTAGTAAGATCGAGATTAGAGTATGGCTCTGTCATCTGGAACTCTATAACTACCACTGACTCAATAGACTTGAAAATATACAAAAGAAATTGTTTAGATACATTTTTAACAAACATTTAATAGATGATAATTCAGAGAATTTTAACTACGACTTAACCCTTGAAATCCTGAACACGCATACACTGCAGTTTAGAAGGAAAGTTTCTGATACTGTTTTTGTTATAAATTGTTTTATAAATGTTTGCCACCGCACTGAAATATTAAACAAAATTGTTCTTCGAGTTCCTTCATTCAATCATAGAACAATGCGACCTTTTCGAACGTATCACATAAAAAATGAGCTATCAAAACGGTGTACTGATAATTGTAATGATATTTTGAAAGATTTGGACCCTTTAAAAAGGGCAATAATCTCAATGAAAGACATTTTGAATCCTTAATTTTCTTGCAGTTAAGATCATTTCTTATGTAAATAATGTATTATTGTTATTTGATTAATTAATTTAAAATTTAAAAATTTAGTTATTACATTTTTTAAGTGTCTTTTGTTATGTGTTTATGTTTGTGTTGTCCCATTTTATTGTTGTGTTAGTATTGTGTTTTGTGTATGTTATTGTTATTTTTTGTAATTTATTTGTTAAGTGCCCACCTGTTAAAGGCTCTGACTGTTGGTAGGCACTCAAATAATAATAAATAAAATAAAAAATAAATAAAAATTATTTTGGATTTTTCTTTTTCCGTAAAAATAATAAGGGTAAAATGTTTCTTTTTTGTTTAGTTAACAGTAATTGCCATAATAACTTAGCTAAGAATTATTACATGGGCATCCGTGTGGAAAAAGAGGAGTTTGGTTAAAGGTTTGGTGATTTGGTTTAAGGAATACTAAGCAAACTAAGAAATAACTGGTACGCTGGAACAGAAATTTCATATCGGTACTCTACATTTCAAATAAAGATGAAATTGTATGAAATATTTAAAAATAATTGAGGCATTTGTAATAGGTAAGGTTAATTTATTTAATTTTATAAGAATGATAGTGTTAGCGCAAACGATGGCATAAACTTAGTTAAAATAAAATACATAGGTACGGGTTTAATACCTAATTGTTTTTATTGACTACCTCATGACATAAAACGAAAGTGTTATTTAATCATGGAAAAATATATATTCGAACACACTAAAACAAAAGCTTTAAAATCATATAATCTATACTAAAATAAAAAAGTGCTACGCATTACCACATTAAAA
Organism: Bacillus rossius redtenbacheri; assembly: GCF_032445375.1. Classification (NCBI taxonomy): domain Eukaryota; kingdom Metazoa; phylum Arthropoda; class Insecta; order Phasmatodea; family Bacillidae; genus Bacillus; species Bacillus rossius. The sequence continues at coordinate 32,672,023 of NC_086331.1, forward strand.
TTATAATTCTTAAACTTTTTTAAAATAAATATATATTGTATGCACTTTAGAGTACTGTGTCTATTTATTTAGTAAAAATGTTTAGAATTAATCACATACCTTTCTTTAAATGGTAAGATTTCAGCAATACTTAAAAACTGCTCATGCGAAGCCACGGGTTATTAGCTAGTAATCAATAAAACAATTATTTTTTCCCAAAACCCTCAGAAACACAAGTTTCTATTGTTATGTGAAAACCAACTATTAATTGATTTTTTAAAAATATATTCTAAAAGTTAATATTTTAAACACGAAGGCTACATACGAATGGTTATTCCAAAAAGAATACCTCGTGATTTTATGCTTTCAGTGCATGCTAAGACTGACATAAATATTTGACTTTAATTTCATAAGAAACATAGGTAAAGACTAGTTTAGTAAAAATTACCTTTGTGATAATTAAATATTGAAATATAATGTAATTATTTAAAATCGTGTTTAAACGACACGAAATATTCGACGCAAAATAATTTATGATACTACGCCCTTAAAGCCCTGGTGACTTCGAGGTCATTGGATCCCTACGAAAATAAGGGACGAAACGGTAAAATGAGGCAGCTTTGAGAGGCGCTGGGAAGCACCCTGAGAAGACCCCACAGGCCCGCGGGAATTTCTGCCACGCGTCACACTTGCGTTAAAACTCGCGTTTTCCATCGCCGGTATTTTAACCCGAACAACATTAGGGATAAAGGCCCTGCCCCTGGTTGCCAGCGAGAAGGAAAAAAAACTGCACGTTATTTCTGCGTCTTGAAGAACCACGAAATGACCAATGGAACGGTCCTCTAATGTGTTGTGGAAATAAGGCCGATATCCTTTACCAAAAATAAGTCACGAACGTCCGTACGAGCAATTATCAGTTCCGCTACTTCATGAGAATGTTTCCCGCCAGGAAACGCGGAATGTTTTGTTTCCAAAATGGAAGAACTTTTTTATTCTTCACTTTATGCTACACATGCAATTTTTTTTTAAGTGTTCGGCCATTATCTCTAGAGTAACCTAGTATTTTACTTGCACGTCCGTATAAACTAGACGACACTTGAACCTGCCAAGTATACAATATGACTGCATGAAAACTCGCTAGTATAAAAATTGCATTGTTACCACCAAACCTTGGCGCATTTTGACGTCAGCGCATGTGTCGGTTGCGCTTCAGACCAGGTGAGAATAATGCGCAAGCTTGGCACTCGCATCCATGCTCTCGATTTAGTTGCGGAACGCAAAACTCCGCGCACAGAGGCCACATACGTAGTTGACACACCAAGCGTGCGCGCTCCTAATGCTGGGATCGGACTAGCGCAACGGACGCACCGCGAATGGAATCATTATCTAACCAATCACGTTCGACATATCTGTGACGTCATTGCGACAAAATTCACGAGCGCAACCGATTTTCCGATTAGAGAGATTTCCTATTTTTTATCGCGTCGCGGGCGCGATTTTACAGAAATGAGTCAGTTTTGTTTTCGAAAGTTGGTCAGACTGATGCATTAGTAAGAATACAATACAATCCAAACGGCCGCCATAAAAGTTCCTGTCACACTGTCAAACATTCTCTTCCTACACTTTACAAAATGTTTTGTCAAATAAAGTTGAGAGTTATGACGTCACCAAAATCGTCACATGCGCAGCCATATTTGACATGTTGGATGACTTCTGTTTCCATTGAATAGTTTACAAATAGAACGGGTTCTAAAATATGTTGGATGTTGGATCCAATAAGCCAATAAAAGTTGTGCCTACCGAAAACGGAAATGACGTCTGTTTCCATCACAACGAAACTGGCGAAAGAGGCTAAGAATATATTGGCGATCAAAGATATGATAAATGTGAAATCAATAAAATAATGTCATTATGAATGTCGTATGCGAAATAACGTTACACGTAAAAACAAAATCACGTGTCTATGACTTATGAAAACCTCTGAACGTTAATTTTTTTATGTAACGATTATTAATGGGTGTTAAGTGTATAAATGTTTCAAAAGTTTAAGAATTAACAAGCATGACAAGTTCAAAATTTTCATCCATCTCTGTGATACAATATTAACTTAACAATTAGGTAAAAAAAATATATAATATTGAGTTAGACTAAAAATATAATTTGGGGCGTTACATGATTTAAAACACATTTGATACAACTTATTTAATGGAGAAAAATTAAAACCATAATCCGTTCAATATTACCCCTCCAAATCTGCTGTCAAACATTGTTGGAGACAAAAATTGTACAGTATGACACGGCCTTTAGGGCGACGAACGGGATTGCAAGAGAAAACGACGTGAGTTATTTTCTTTTCTCCCCTCTTCGCCGGCGACAGCACGGCGCGCCAAGGTCGGGGCACAGATAGTTCCGGTCGTGACCGCTAGATGGCTGCCACTGCAGGCGCGCCGAACGGCGGCTAGGGAAAAGGAGCACCGCGGTGGTTATTACGGCACGCGTACCATTACAGTAGTATTTCAAACAATTTTTACCGTTTTGTACTACATTCCGTGGCAAAGTTAGGGACGTGTTCTTATTCAGCTTCAGTTATTTTACGCAGTTATAAACAGTTTTAATATTTTATGAATTTATTTTGGAGTGTATGGTTAAAATACACCTCAAGAACACTTTTTCTGAATGTGTTCACACGCACAGCTAAAGAGCACCCGTTTTCTCTGAGCATTTCACCGATTGCCATGTACTGCTGATCAGCGTACACGAAATCACCGGCATAAATAGTAGCTAACGATTGTTATGAGCATTCCAAAGATATAATGTGAAACTAACTTGAATATGGCATTTATTCGCGGGGGAAATATTGTAGTTTATATTTTTCTATTGTTATAAACTAAATGGTGAAACTAAATTATGGGATTTAGATAAAACCCTGCTTCATATATATATTAATATCTGGCAACAATTCTAACGTTGGATATTGAAAATTCCGACAGAAGTAAGTGAAGGGGAAAAAAACCAGTTGTATGTTTCAAACCTGTGTGTTGTGTGCGACTGTAGCTTCAAATTTTGTGCTGTGCGTAAGCGACTGTGATATATACATTACGTTTGCGTGTTATCGTGAATGTAGCCTAGGCTTTACTGCGTATCGTGTGCATAGGAAACGCCACGGTGTTGGTAGATTCTCATTTTATTCGTAGAGTTGTTGACTAGCATAATGAGGGTGATGAGAAAGGGACAAATAACCGCCTCAGCTAAGTCATGCTTTATTCTAATTTTCCCTAGGTATATAGTTTCCTGGCACTGAAACCATTAAATAGTAATTAGGTGGCTGCTGGAAAATACATAAAAATTTGATCCACGTTGATAAGTGGTATTATGTTTTTTTGTTTTTTTGTTTTGTTTTTCGGGAACTTTGCCAAAATTGTATTGAATCCAACACTTGGACAGCGAAGAAGACTTCAAAGAGCGGAAATAGTGTTATAAACATTCTTCATTATTTCCTTTAAAAGCTAGGCTAATTTTTCTTTTTTCTGTTTAGCATTAAAACAGTATTATACGAATAATTTTTACAAATTTTAATCGTTTTTTACTTGTTTTTCAAATAGAAACATTTTTTTTCGATAATTGGCAAACGGAACAGCAAATTAATCTTTTACACAAAAAAAAAACACCAAAAACTTGCAATTGTTTCGAATGTTTTAAGTAATGATACGAAACTGACCTAAACTGTATGAGTTGTAGCTAATCATACAAACGTTCGCAACGACTTTTTTTTTTTTTTTTCCTTTTTCGCTTGCACACTCAAAAGAGCGATCATTTCACGGCTACTAAAAACGGAGTAGTAGTCGAATTAATTTAACTTGAGAAAACATTTTTAATTCTTGTTGCAAGGTTGTAGAATACACGTTTTGAAGGGAAATGGATGTGACTTGATATAAGCTTTTGGACATACGCCATTGCTAAAATGGAAGTAATGTGTACGGTTTTGGTGAAAGGAAGGGTAGAAGAGGAACACAAAAAGGTATTTGTTGTCTCCAAAACATCTCTTGTCGAACAGGAGTGTTCGTAGAATTTCATTTCGGGTGGGAGAGTGGGCTGGGGAGGGGTGGGGTGGTAATAGAACCAATTCACTCACTGTTTTCCTTTCAGAGTCTTTCCTTTTTGTTGACGGGAATGATGGATTATTGAAGTTTATTTTAGTATTTCGGGGAAGGAGATATATCCCCATACGTATGCCCCTGCTTTCAAATTCATATGTAACTGTCACATCATTTCATCGTTTGCTTAACATACTTTGCAATAAACTGATATTTATTTTTAAAAACCTAAAGGAAAGGTTTGGAAAAGATTACCATAGTATGTAGCAGGTAGACTGTCTCAAAGTAGTATTATTAGTAAACATTTTTCAACTGTCACTTACAAAGCGTGACATAGTTGTTGTTTACGAAAACAAACAGTATAACGCGGGGACGCACCACAACGCCGAAATACCACAACGCCGAACGTACAATAACGCCGAAAACCATAACGCCGGAAGCCAAATTGACTACAACGCCGACAGCTAGAAATCTTCTGTGTACCACAACGCCGAATTACCACAACGCCGAAATACACTAACGCCGAAAAATGTCATTGCAGGACTGCCACAAAGGTTAGGTTAGGTAAGGTTAGGTTAGGCTAGGTTAGGCTAGCCTAGGTTAGGTTGTGGTATTTCGGCGTTAAGATACATTTAAGAAACACACACACATTCATTCAGTTGTTTTTCATTTGGCTCCTGTGCCCCCTCCCCCTCCCTGCAGCAACATTTTTCGGCGTTACTGTATTTCGGCGTTGTGGTACACAGCAGAGTTCTAGCTGTCGGCGTTGCGGTCAATTTGGCATTTGGCGTTATGGTATTCGGCGTTATTGTACGTTCGGCGTTGTGGTAATTCGGCGTTGTGGCAACGACCTGTATAACGCCCTTACTAACATTAACCATCTAACAAGAGGGCCAGAAGGATTCGTTGACCGGTAGTATTACTTATGAAAACTCTCAAAAAAGAGACAAGTTACACGACCGTGACCATAAAAAGTTACTAAGAAACGATTTTTTTTTTGCTTTAACCAGTCGCATCAAAAGAGCTCTAATAAAACAATAATTGATCAATTTCCTTAATTTGAGCTTATTATTAAAATTCATTATTTGTTTTTATGTTGAAGGAATCCAGAGATGTTGGTTTGTTCGTTTTGAACACAAGGTTTACAAAAATAGTTATTTTAAATAGTGAGAAGGTTATTTAAGGTAAACGGATTAAACAAGAAAACGATATTCTTAATTAACTGAATTATAAGTAAAAACCAACATTGGACTCTCACATGAAATGATCCGAGTTTGAATTACGCCCCAGAAATCCTTATTATTTTTGCCATAGTTTTATAAAGCCAGCAGGGATAATTCTTTCGAACAGCCATGACGTTACTTCATGTAACCATCTCTAGTGTCCTGCTTTTGATGAGACGAAATACCAAACTTCAAAGAAAAATCAAAGTAATAAGTGTGTATACCACTGCATAAGTTTTCATGGAAATAGTTGTTGCTGAATAAGAGTAGACAAACTGTAAATGCTAAAAAAATATACATAGCATTATTTGTAGCCTCAATTAGTAGAGACCAGAAAAATTCGCGGATTCATTTCTCGTCATGCTAGAATCCAGACATATGTACCTCCTTCATACAGCTTTTGTGATAAGCTCAAAATTTAGCTGAATGACTATAAGCCAATGAAAAACCTTCAACCAGCGAAGTATGGAATCGGAAGCATCTCAGTTGACAGGCTACACAAGCCAGTAGCCAATGAGCGTGTGGTATTTGCCCGAGTATGTAGGGGATCGTGGAGTCTATCCTAGAGGTCATTGGAACCACGAGTTTTCCAGTCCCTATCAATTAGGTCAATTTAATTTTGGTTGGTTTTATAAGTAATATTTCACATAAAATTCACAAATCATTTATTATTTTTGTGATAGTACACGCATTGATTTGCAAATTGTATTGAACAGTAATAACTTACTAAAGTTTGTATGTATATATATATATATATCAACTTTGCTATATAAAAAGAATAAATAAAATTACAACATTATACTTGCTTAGGTTTGTAAAATGTTTTTTTTAATAGCCGATATACTTTTTTTATGGTTGCGGCTATGGACTATTCGGTAAATTCTCATTTAAAGTATTAATTAAATTGTAATTTTTTTAAGGTTTAATTTTGTATGCGTAGGTATACATAGGTATATGCCAGCAACAAGTATGTAAAGGTTTTCGACTAGTACACTTTATCTAACAGTTTTATCGTCGAGCAAAATTCAAAATGTTCCCTATACCTTTAACTGTCTCCATGAACTAATTTTATTACATTATATAGCAGTAGCCAATGAAAAAGAAACGACATACATGGGTTTGTGTGTAAGTGTGTGGAGTATCAGAATATAACAGAAATTTGGCCGGTATTTACCTGTTAATTCTTCAGCATTAAAGATTTCCTGTATTTTTTATAACGTCTAGAATTGTTTTAAAACTTTAAGGGAAATGTTTTTTTTTGTCCACAAATATGTACAAATTATATTATGTAATATGCGTTTTCCAAAAATGTTATGTCTTCATGGTGGTAAAAATATGAAAAAAATACGTAAAATTAATATAAAAAATATATTTAATTCAAAAAAATTCGGTATGAATAAAAATACGTTTGATTGCCACAATAAGTTTTTTTTTCTGAAAGTATTCGGAGCGAGGTTGGTAACCGTGTCGCGGCGACTCTGACAATGCTGCCCTGAGTGGCAACAATAGTTGCATCTCATGGGTGGCTGAGCTTGGGTGGTTTGGTAGGCTGCGTTGGGAAGGAGGGGGGGAGGAAATGGGTTTTAGCCTGGCCTTAAAAGAAGATGGGCGGGGTTCAGAGGTGCAATGCTCCTCCCAAAACAGTGTTCCGCTCTTAGTACCACTTCCCCCCTTCTCTTGCACCGAGCCAACTCACCCCTCCTGCATTCGCCCAACGGTTGGGGAGTGGAGAGAGAGAGAGCGAAGAATTGCATAAATTACACCCCGTCAGACCAGCGCTGCATTGCCGCTTTCCTTAGTTGCAGCGCAAGATACTTTTCTTCTTCTTTTATTTGCTGCAGCACTTGGATGGCATACACGGGGTCAGTGACCTTCCAGTAGGAGCATCTTGCATTTCGCTTAGCATCATTTGTTAGTTGCCATCGAAAAAGCTTTCTCTTGTGAAAAACAAATAAATATAGTAATATATTTATTTAAATGTAAACAAATGCAAGTTTACGTCGCTGCATTATAAACAATTTTTTATATGTTTTTTAGCAGAAAAAGCATCGGCATTGAAAGAGCATACCAACTTCTTCAGTGCTGAAGTTAACTAATAATACTACAAAGGAAAACTCTCATTAAAAGACAATTGCAACTTCAAAACAACCCAAATATACGAAGTAATATTTTTATAATCACACTTTTTTTTTAATTCTTTTGTTAATATAGAGTAAGATTGTAACAAAAAAAGTTTTGAATGAGTACGGACTACTTACGCTTATGAGAAAATATTACAAATCAAACCTAAAAAAAGAAAATCTCTCCTTAAAAAAATTTGTATAAGTGTTTTTTTTATTTCCAATAGAAAACTTTCATTTCATTGCAAAACATCTATTCTCAAGAAACTACCAGCTGTTGACAATCCCAGACACTCGGTGAACATAATTCAAGTTTTTGACTAGACCAGTGATAGCTAACATTACTATTTTGAGGGCCAGATATAATTTTTGAAACCAATCAGAAGGCCAGACACTTATGAATAAATGTTATATTTCTTGCAACAATGTTTAATGTATTAAATAAAATACATGTATGGTATGTTATGAAGAAATAAATGATATATTTTATAAAATGTTTTTTTTAAAACAAAAATATATCAAAATCCGATAATAATTACTATGAATCTATGACAAACCATAACAAAACTATAAACAATATATTTTTTTAGTATTAATGTTATAATATCATGTGTTGCTTCATAACAGTGTCCGCTGACAACTTTTTCTACATAATGTAAATAATGACGTCATATACAAAAGTGTTTATTTATTGTTATTTTCTCTACGCGGGCCGCAGGCGTATCGCTGCTGGACTAGACCACTCGGTTTACGTGGACCTTGCCAGCAAAGATTTATATACTTTTTATACAAGCGGTTTACTAATCATATGTGACAAGCTGCTAACTCACAATAGGGAATTGTATTTTATTTAGATTTGCAGCCATATTCCGTGGACACGGGTGTGGAATTTCGTGCACGTTTTAGCGGCCAACAAGTCGTATTCTTACAGGTAACTTTTTTTTTCAAACAATCCTGTATGGCGCAAGCGTTTGTGGTGAAGAAATTTATTGGCTTTCGTCAAAAACAACACTTATTTCCTTCGTCGATTTGTTTGTATGTGATACACTCACCCTTTTGGTAAATGTTTTGTCGATAGCACTTCGTCATATTGAGATTGTGAAAAAACTATCAACAAAACAATTAACAAAAATACTAAGCGTAGACATGATGAAGCGCAATAACCACACTTCTGAACAGGTTTCGCTGCCTCAAAAAATGCTTTCTTTGGATATGAGCAGCTCCTAAAAATACATGGCTGCAAACAAATCTTTGTTTTGCTACATATATATTTTTACTGTAATTGAAAGCTTTCATTGCCATTGAAATGATTCAACAAAAAATCTCTTAATTATGACGTACGTTACTATTGGCAAGAATATTTTTTTGTTTTGTTTTAATACAAATTAATGTATCCACAAATACATATAAATAACCAAATACCGTACTCATATAAAAGAAAATTTTACTTGTAAAAATTATTAAATTTATTAAGCTTAAACTAAAACATTATTTTGATACTATTTTTTTCTTTGGCGGCATAAACTGCATTTAAAAAAAATTATTCTTACAAAAATATTGCCTCTAATAATGATCACGTGAAGCGAGGGTCATTCTCCTTGGCCGTAGCTACCTCGGCTGATGGCGGATGACTTATTGTTTTCTGGTTTACGACGTCTAGCGGCGAGACTAGCTCGTAGCGACGCTCGTAAAATGCAGCCTTCAGCTACGCCGTGTTGTTATAAAAGTTCCCGCATCGTAGACAGTGACTAGAGAAAAAACCTTTCTCGTCCATCCATTAATATTGCTTCTCTCTGATGATTAGCCCGCAGTTGATTTCACGTCCTTAACGACTAGGGCCGGTATTCCAAGGCGTTCGGGTAAGGTAGCGAATAAATACTGCCTTATTGGGATACGACCGTAACCTAACTCGCGGGTCGTATTCGAGGACCTGTCAGAACCTAATTCCAATAAAGAAACAAATCGGCAAACCTTTTTAATAAACGGTGCCCTGCGCGAGGCTAGAAACTGGTTCCAACGTATTTTAGCGGACGTTTCAAATACATCGACAGAATTTTTATGGCAAAAAAAAAACTATAGATAGCAGCTCCATCTCACAAAAATCGAACCGTTTTTCTAATTTTCCTAAGTACTATTTAAGTAGCGATTATATCTTGTCATGACCATTGAAGTGTAAAAAATAGGTTCCAGGATAGTTTCACTACCATAAAGTTTCAATTGGCACACTTATACGTTTGGTACGTTCCCCGATATTCACGAATCTAAATATATACGAGTTAATGAAGCAACGATAAAGTGAGCTCCGCGCATGCACGGAATTTCGGTGACAGATAAGTCACAGAAAGAACGTAAAAATCCGTTCCTTCAAAAAAAAAAGGGACTGGCCGTGTCCTATCGTGCACTATGAATAGAGTTAGGGCACAGGTGTAGCATATTCAACACCTGAACCCTTATTTCTGTGTTTTAGAATACCAGCCTAGGAGTCAATAACTGGCAGGAGCAGTGGAAACGAATCGCATGACAACTGTTCAGAGGATGAAAACAAAAAGTTCTGGCATTTTTCCTTTTTGGCGACTTTTCCAGTTGATCATATTGTGCGCAACCATCCATCGTGTTGCATGTACTCAGGTCGATGACACGTGTTTATTACCTGCTAAATTTGTGAGAGTATCGAGTGGGTTGATCATGATTTGGCCCTTTTTTTAGTACCGCAAATAATTCGCCGTTTCATTACTTGATCGTTTTAAACTAAAACAATTGGTGGTTTTAACTTCGTGTTGCTTCTGTGATAGTGGCCCTCAGTTTTTTTCTGGACGACTTTGAGCCAATGAGGAACTCTTAAGTCACAGACACACCAAAAACATACAGTCCAAAAAGACACCGCACAAGCCAGCAGCCACTGAAAATGTTAAAAAGTTTAAGAATATGAACCAATTGAAAATCCAGCAATAATGTTAGATTTGAAATGTCTTCGCGTCACCCCCCCCCCCCCCCCCCCGGTTACATTCACAACAGCTTAGATTTAACGAGTTCATTTTTCCGCATAGAGCCTTAAATGAAGCAAAACAACCAATATGAAGATTCTTTATTGAATGTCTTAACCAAACGTTAAATTAAATCCGCGATGCATCACCTTCTTTAACGATGGCACAGTCTCACAAGAGAAAAAAAAGAACGGATGATTTCAGATCTGGCAGTTGCTTTAAAACAAAGAGAAATGTTATGCAAAGACACCTGCAAAATTCATATTATTTCTTGGATACAAGCTAAAATGCATACCATTATACTCTTGACTAGAATTTTCATTGTTTCGCGGGTAGTGCTGCACGCCCCAAAAACCAAGAAGTAGTTTTTCAGCTTCAACTGGAAAGAATGAGTGAATTATACCGTCAAACTTCGTTTGCAGGTTCATCAAGACAAAATAGTGGAAAACATCTGCATGCCTTGGTCTTACCTGCTTCCAAAGGCTGGTATAGGTCTCTTAAATAAGAGTTGTAGGCCCTACAACATTTTTACTGTAAACTAGGTTATAATCCATGGCTTTGCTCACGCAATTTCAGGAAATTTGCTGATATTGCATTTTACACCAATTTAATAAAATAAAGTGATAAATTCCAAACATTTCTATGAAAGAAATAGACAAAATAAATTTTCATTCGTATGAAATATTTAATTTTTAACAAAACCATTTTATTTTTATATTTTATAGTGGTTAAGCATAAGTATTATTTTTAATTTTTAGTCTAGATAAGGTACCTGATTTTATAAATACCGCTTTAGTTTGACTGAGAATATATTCTACCATGATAAATACACACTTATCTCCTTTCCATTTCATGAAGTAGCCAATTGAAGAAATTGTGAAACCCGCAAGTAGTATAAAATAGCCGGTCCGGCTACAGGAGTCAATGAGAGGAGCCAAGGAGCCGACCGACATCTTGGATTGTGATGTCATGGCAGCCATCTTGTATAACCTCAATCTTTAACCTTGACCCCGGCCGCCATCTGGGATCCGCCATCTTGGATTCCGCCATCTTGGATTCAACCATATGTAATTTCACTTCCGCCATTTTGTTTTCCAATATGGCGGTCGGGTCAAGGTCAAAGTTCAAGGTCATACAAGATGGCCTCTGTGATGTTACAATCCTAGATGGCGGTTGGATCCTCAGCTCCTCTCCCTGGCACCTGTAGCCGGACCGGCTATTCTATACTACTCACGCACCTATTCAAATTTATTTAAGGTTATGCCATCGTTTACCCTTACACTCTCATTTACATTGGCTATAGCTGAACTTAGTACAACGAAATAATTTTACCATATTACAAAAACATTATTTTAATTTTTTGGAAACAATTTGTTTCTTTATCTGGAATGTAGATAAAACTTATGAAATATCGTATCCCGCATATTGGTTGATTCTTAGTTATACTTAGTATTGCTTAAACAAAATTTCTAAAATTTTCACCCCTCTCTTATTTTCCCACAGGGATACCTATGAGAAAATTCTAAACTACAGATTTGGTAAATGGAGCAATATCTGTTAACAAAAAAAAGCCAAACTAGCACTTTTTTTGCATATGTGGTATCCACAATATTTATATAAAATTTAATTTATATTGAAATCAAATATATCTTGCCAATATTGATTTTGTGGATTCTAAAACTTTTTTATTTACTTTAATAATATCCACACCTTATACAACTTAAAAAGTGATATTTTGGAGAACCTTGAATAAGCATGGTAGTTTCAGGTAGTTTATACATAATTGTCAATATCTTCAATTAAGTTTTTAATTGATATGAAGTTATTATTTATAAATGTTATAACCATATTAATTTTTAGGCCAAATTATGTTTCAACCCTAGCATGAGTTGGTAGCATGTACTCGTGTAGTGTACAGTTTTAAAAAACCCTTTGTATGTACCTTTTGTCGTAAAATAATTAATCCATAGTAATAAAAATATTTGATTCTCATAAAACCATGAAAAAATTATGTTCCCTTATTTTACTGTATGTGTGTAGTATTTATCGTAAAACATTTTAGTTTTGAAACACCAGGCATATTACTTATAAGCTTTTTTTTGAGAGGTTGAATTTCTCAAAATAGTACAATTTTGTTTGGTAGTTTTCGTATTTCGTATTTCGTATTGTGCGTGATTATATTAAGAAATATAATTATTTATTTTAAAATTAATTAAACTCCATTAATTACCATTTTGCCAAATTGAACCTTTAAGGGGTAAAAAATATTAAATCAATTTAAAAATAAATAATTATAACTCCGAATGTAATAAATCATTATAAAAGATCATTGATACCAATAACAAACATACAAAAACTACCAACCACAATTTAACTATTGCGTGAAATTCATCTATATAAGGGGGTGAAAAAGGGGTTAATATTGTTTTAAGATCAATAACTATAGTGCCGAATCTAATGAAACATAAAAAACGATATTGGGTACCAATAATAAACTTACAAAAACTACCAACAACAATTTAACCATTTTGCGAATTTCAAATATAGTTTAAAAAAAAAAAAAAAAAAGAACACCTCAAATTATGTTAGAAATAAAGGCTAGAAACGAAGAAATAACAACTTGCGAAGAGAGTTATGAATTGTATTTTATCATTTATGGAAATTTTTATTTCAAGGGAGTGAAAAGGGGGTAGGATATGAATTATTAAAAAAAATCTCCGAAATGAATCAAATAAGGCATAAATAATTGGGTAAGAATAAAAAATAAACCATACATTATTATTTTACTACTCTGCTAATTTTCGGCCTTAGGCGTATAAATAGAGGTATTTCCTAATATACTAAATCTAAAGATATGAAATTAAGAATGAAAAACAAACGTAACTTATAAAGTTCAAATTGTATTTTTTTTAAGTTTATGTAATTCGACTTTTAAGGGGGTGAAAAAGCGTTAAGTTTTGTTTTATTATTTAAAAACCATACCTCTATAGCAAATAAAGTTGGCCAAATATTGCCGGTCAAATTCATACTCACTCTTTATATTTTTTTTTTTGCTTATTTTTTTTTTGTGATTAAACTGCAGCGGGAGTTTACCGGTCGAATCACGAGTTAAAGCTGTAGTGGATTTTTTTTTTGCGTACAATTGTGTGGAGTCCATCCTGATACCAGAAAAATAAGCGAAATTTGCAGTTTCTATAGGTTTAGGTTCTGTATGAACGTCACGCGGTACGCGCCTTGTTTTTTCGAAAAGCCCGCCACAATGTTGGAAATTACACTAAGTTTACGGAAGATTTCACCTCGTATAACCGAAGCGCGCTTCGTAATTTCTGGTAACTGGATGTTCGTAAAATACAACTTTCGTATCAGGTTTATTTTCGATATGAACAGGGTAAGTGCATACGTGGAAAAAATAATTGTGTTTTTGCACAAGTCTTATCCAGGTTTTTTTTTATGTTATCATTATATACCAAAATTATTTTTTTAATGGTTTAGGGTTTAAAGTAGGCGAACTTTGGGTCCGTGAATTTTATTAAGATATCGATAAATTTTCAAATATCCTGGGTGATTTGTAACCAGCGTTCTTCGTGACATCAAGGGGAAAATGGTTAACAGTGTGAACGTGGTGTAGCGGCTCGTCCGGGCTTTGCAACCGTGGAAGCGCGGCGCGGCCGTGGTGAATTTTTCATCCGCCACGAACAAAACACGGAATCGATATTTTAATCGTTCGCCTGCGAGCGGAAGGGCAGCGGGATTTCGAGAGAGGGGGAGGGGGTTTGGATGGATTTGTGGACTATGTCGGGGGGGAGGGGGGGGTAGCGAGGGGTCCACTGCTCACGTCATCTTCCGCGCCCAACATGCACGCAGGAAAACGCACCTCCAACTGCGAAACCCGACGTTCCGCGCGAATCACTGCTAGAAATGTTAGTCTCAAAGCGATGACTGCCGGGAGAAAAAATTAACCCAGGGAGCTTCGTAAAATTTACGGCTAACTTCGTAACTTTCCGCGTACAGTGTTCATTAAATTTGAGCATGAATCAGCAAGGACAATCTTGGTAAAGTTACGAAACCTTCCAACTCTTGTTAAGCGTGTGCTTACCTTGTTTACTGAGAAACACAATACTCGAAATTATCTACGTAGGTTCAGTTACCCGATGTTACGAAGAACTCTTCATTTATTCTAGGTTTTTCCTTCGTTTAAAAGTCGGTATATATTAACTAAATTTTCTAAAATTGAACACGTATTCACTGGGACTGAAAAAAAATGCTGATAATTTTTTTTTCGGTTGTGTGAAATTATAATACTTTCTCTTTGTTCTTTGCATCTTAATTTCGCCTGCTGTCCACAGCTAGAGCCACAAATCTTTCGCAGCTTCACTGGGCAGAAAATTAGACTTAAACCACTGCTTCATGTCAAAGATGACCCTGGTGAAGTTACATGCAATTAAAATAAATGCCTACCCAATCCCTAGAGATAGGGAAATCTCGTGCAGTTATATAGTCGCAAGTTAGAACAAACCTTCACATCTCGCACTTTGTTCCTGATAGGACCGCGACCGTGAGCCAACGTTGGTCAGTTAGGTGGTAGCCGTGGTAGGGCTAATTAACAAGTATAAAAAATGTTTTTACTAAGAAATCAACCAATAGGAAAGCAAACATTGGTTGCGCACACCTTGAATTCTACCCTAAGGCCAGATGAATCCGCGAAATTGCCGGGTCTCTACCAATCGCTTGGAGCATTAACTTTTAGCGAAAATATTTCTGGCCTGGCTGAAAGTTAAAACACTTTAACATGGTCTGTGTATCGTGAGTGTCTTTCATTTTTATGTCTGCTGTCGTCACACCAATCATAATAAATCAGCGCGGAAGCAAAAGCATCCTGAATGGCCCGGACAAATAAGGCAATAGATTTTGTTACAGACGACCGCCCATTACAAGGAAGAAACATCTAGTTCGTGCATACCGAATTGCAGTCTAGTGGGCAATCAGATTTTTTTTGCACGATAATTGCTTGCCTCCACCAATCGCACGTCACCCGTCATAGAAAATGTATGCACTTGTTGTCGGCCAATGATTAGAGACCAGCAAAATTCACGGTTTCGATAGCCTTCAGGATAGACTGCACATACCCCTATAAACTCGGGCAAATAACGCAAGTTCATTGGCTGCCGACTTGTAAGTCGTCTCAGCGGGTTTGTCTGTGATTCAATCCTTCTTTGGTTGAGGGTTTATAACTGGTTGAGATTCGTCCAGATGAACGGTAAGCCAATAGCAAAATTATCTAAGAGGTATATGTTTGAATTCTAGCCTATCACCGAATGAATCCGCGAATTTTGCAGGTCTCTAGCTATCGTAGACAACACACTACAATACCAATTTCTTCATGGCAAGGAAAAAAAATATCCAAAAGCAAAATGTTTGCTTCAAAATTATATCTTGAGTTCACAGTTTCTTCCACCAAAGGTTTTTTTTTACTTGCGAAGTGTCTTCAGGAATAACTGTGGGCCAATCAAAGACAGGCGGCATGAAATTATACGTGTTTCAAACCTCTGTGGCGAAGACAAGCAAGGAATTTTTCTGGTCACTTCTTGTGTAGTGAGACATTTGTATTTCCCTACGAAACTTAATTACTTATAGGTTTCTGGCATGCTCTGCTAATGTTATGAAGAGCCTTTTTTTATTGCTAGCTATTTTGAAACTGATATGCTTTCCTGCACGTCACTGGGCCAGTGGCAATGAGGCGAATATACGCTTGCGTAAGTCTGTGATACGCAGAGGGTGGTCATGCGTGGATACGGCAATGGTAGAAGTTAAGTGGCTGCATTGTGGAAACCATTTTATATAACTATACATTATAAGTCAAAAAAATATATATATTTTGTCTTTGTACAAAAAAATAGACTTGATATTACAATATTCTACCCTAGATGAAGTATACAAAATTGTTGGATGATAATTATTTATCGTTTCTAATGCTTCCGCAAAATCACTGATAATTTGGTTTCCAGATCAAAAAAATCTAATCCGTTCACAAAATGTTTAGAGGCGTGTATTTTCCGCGAAAAGATTTCAATACTAGCTGTGTGTTAATACATTGTAGCATCGTCTGTGTTTTGTCGTTGGTTGAGTTATTTTTCTCGGGTACATGTCTGCTGTCGTGACAGGAATCACAGAAATTTTTGTGCGGGAGGCAACTCATCCTGATTGGTCTGGTCAAAGGTGGCAGTGGCTTCGCTTCCAGACGGCCGCCAATCACAACGAATAAACTGTTGGCGCGCAGGCATAATTTATTGCAGTCCAAAGAGCACTTATAATTTTTTTTTCGCAAATTAACACAAGCCTGGGGGCATGCAGATTTCGCGAAAAGAATTTGAGACTAGATGAAAGTTAAAACACTATAGCACCTTCCGTGTTGTGATTGGGTGAGTTTCTCCCAGGTACACATCGATTGTAACAACACCAATCACAGTGATTCAGTGCGGAAGTAAACGCGTCCTGAGTGGCTCGGTCAAATAAGGCAAGGACATCTCTCGCGGACGGCCGCCAATCACAAGGAAGAAACCACAGGTGCGGGTATACCTTGTTGCAGTCTAATAAGTGTTCAGATCTTTTCACGGAAAATACCTGCCCCTATTCAAGCCCCTAAATAATTTTTTTTTGTTCTTTGTCCAGCGCGTTTGTATGACTTGCTGTCGCTTGGCGCGACAGGTAGCGCCCCGTGCGGCCAGCGGCCTGATTCGGAACCTCCTCCCCCCCCCCCAACCAACCCTTTCCCAATCCCCTCTACTACCCCGCGCATGAGGCGGCGTTCCGTTTCGCGCGCCACGTGCCGGCCCCAGCACTCCACGACCGCTCAAACCCTAGCGGCGGCGGCTCAAGTGGGGCGAAGCTGTTTCGCGGTCACTCGCGTTAGTTGCGTTCTCGCAGCGCGCTCCGGACACCTCACATTGGGAATAAATTAAAAATTAATAATTAACGAACACATCTAGCAGCTAATTATAGGCTACAGGAATATTCGTAAATTTACTTTCAATATTAACTAACAATAACCATTTTGGTGTACCAAAAAAAGGGGGTTGTCTGTAAAGTCGGTTTACGGACGATAATTTTTCGTGATAACGTCATATCAAATTTTTTAAATTGCTGCTTTTAAAAAGCCCGCCTTAACCTGTTTGATATTATAGACGATTTTCTCGCACGGTGGTTGGCCGGTTCTTGCACGCTCGGCTCAGGCGGAACGTGACAATGAGTCATGCTTTTTCGTGCGTGCAGCCGGCGTTCATCGATTTATAAGACAATTAGGCCTATCACGTCAAAAAAACCTGAAAAATATTTTGTCACTTTTTTTGTAAAATAACAAATATTTTAAATTTCTAAACTTACGTGAAAAAATTGTATCACTACAAAACAGTGTTCAGTAATACCGGGTTCGGATTCTTGCCCGGGCATTTATGCTTTGTGTCGTCCCAATTACTCCAATAGTAAAGTTATTTTTAAATTTTCCCTGAATAGCTTTCCAGTACTAACTACGCATACTGATAACTGATAAGCATAACAAAACCAAATAAAAACAAATAATTTAATAATTGGTTCTGTTGCTTAAAAATGTTATGCTTGAATGAAACATCAATTAAAATATATAATTATACGTCAATTTTTGCAATAAATACTCAGTACTATGTAGAAAAACCATACATAACCATTGCCATAGCTGTGTGTTGTACAAAGTTGCACAGACTTTCTTGTAGTGTTACAAACTATTTATTAGCGACTGGTTTTCCAAGAAATCTTTTGTAAAAGTAGATAATAGTTTTTCTGTGCAAGACTCTGCAGTCGGTATCAGCCGTAGTGTATACGGAAAAAGATCAAGTTACCTGGGAATAACTACAAAGAACTACGTTGAAAAATTAATTTTTTTGAGAAGTATTCTTCTTTTAAAAAAATACATAAATTTAGCTTAACTTTCACAGCGAAGTTACCCTTCAACACTTGTCTCTTTATATACCTTTACCATAGCAAAGAAAAAATATATTATAATGGTTTTTATTTTAATTATAATTTCCTGTAACACTCTGTGCGAGGAGAAACACGGTGAAATAAATTAATTTTTTTTGTAAGAAAAATAACTTATCTATATTTTTAAAGTAAAAAAGCCTATGCTCTTAAATTTTCATGAAATTAACCATTGAAAAAGTGAATAAACTTTAGTTAAGTAAATAAATATAAAAAATTATAATACAACTAGCTGCAGTACCCGGCTTTGCCCGGGCTGAACACCGGGTGATATATTGTCCGCGAGTTACAGAAAAATGGATAGCGATATGTCCAGTGTGGTGGACATTAAGAAATGACACATAATTACTGTTTGTGTATCTGTGACCTATGGTTTTCTGTTTACCCATGGCGATCGGTTGAAAGGTTTAGAAGTTGATGCGCTACAGCGCCATCTAGCAGCGAGTTACAAAAAAAATTGTTAGCATAAAAACCTTCTCCATGATAAAAACACTTCGATGTGCCAACTTTCATGGCGATCGGTCAAACGGTGTAAGTGTTTATCGACGACATACATGCCATCCAATTTATATATATTCTTATATTTCGAAATTTTGGGGCTTTCACTTTTGCGGAAAGGGGATGTTCAGGATCTCGAATGGTTTGGAACACTCCATCTCGAAAGAATAGATACTTGAAATTCCTGAAATTGTCGAAATTTTGGGGCTTTGTTCCCAGAGGGGGGCGTGGGTTTCGAGGACCCTGAATGTCTCGAAAACACTTAAAATCGAAAGAGATAGATTTTTCAAATTTTTTAAACTTTCGAAATTTTGGGGCTTTAACCACCTGGGGGGGGGGGGGGGGGTTGACGTTGAGGACCCCGAATGGCTCGGAAACACTCCAAATCGAAAGAGATATAAAGGAATATAAGAATGTAGGCATTTACTGTACTCCTATCTACCATAATAACAATATTGACAAATAGAAAGCTTATTACCTACCTATTAAATTATCTAAATAAATTAATAAATAACTCTATGTTTAAGAATTTACGTACATACATAATATTAAACTTCAAACTATACACACCAAAAAAAAAACCAAGGATGTTTGTTAAACTATATTTATTTGTCATAATGTTTAAAACATTTGTAGGATTTCTTTATATGTAAAACTGTGGTGGCAATATTCCGCTTATCCAAAGGAGTATAGAAATTAATAGAGACATCACTCCCTGTACACACCACAAATCTTTGAATTAAGTAAAAAAAACATAGTCCAAAATGAAACAAAAAGTATAAATAACAACTAATTTGACAAAAAAATTATACAACTGGAATGACAATGTTAACATCCGCCTGAAATTAAATAGAAGTAGGTAGGTAAGAATATATATATATATATAAGAAATTAAATGAAATTAAAACATACATAAATAAAATTATCTCACACTCAACCAAACATAATGTTTAATATGAAATAAAGGAAGATGGCAATTACATGTAACTATTCTAATTAATGAAAAAAAATCAACTTTCCTGAAATAGTTAAATTCAAATTTTTCAACAATATATTACATAATTGATAAATATTTCTGGTCTTCGGTCTCAGCAGCCCTAAGACTCTTGATGCTCAGCAGATAAATTATAAACACTAAACCAAACTCCTTGCAAATAAGTAGGTAATGTAAAAAAAATAACAATATTGACAAATAGAAAATATTAGTAGGCCCTACCTACCTATGAATAAATTTCAAAGAAATTTATAAGTTTAAGAATTTATGTACCTACATAATATTAAACTTGAAACTATCCACACAATAAAAACCTAAGAATGTTAGTGAAACTAATTTTTTTTTATTTGTCATAATACCTAAAATACATATGTTTCCAAAATGAAACAAAGTATAAATAATGACCAATTTGACAAAAAAAATTGTACAACTCGAATGACATTGAAAACTTACACATGAAATTTAAAAGAATTATGAGTGCCCTAGGTAGGGAGGAAAAATATATATAGAAGAAATTAAATTTAAAAAATGGGTGCGTGTACTTAGGTACGCGCATGTGAAGTTAAACTTCTTTGGCATCATTAAAAAATAGTTCTTAATTGCATGCAAAAATATTGCGTGGAGTCCCTCCTTGTGGAAGAAGTGAAACTTCGTAATGTGGAAATGAAAATAGGAAGGGGTAGAAATTGATTTTTAGTGAAATCATATTGTATCAAATCAAACTAAAAAAATAAAGGAAATACATTTGTAACGATTCATAGATTGATCTTCAGAGAGAGAGAGAGAGAGAGAGAGAGAGAGAGAGAGAGAGAGAGAGAGAGAGAGAGAGGACACCTATTCAATGTCTATAAAACTAACTTTTTTATGAGAGCAGATTTTCATCAAATATATCATGAAATCATTCAACGATAAAACCTGTTTATTTAATTAAGCGGACGGGTTCACCCCAAGGAGAAAATAACGCGGCGAGACTTCGTGGACATAGAGAAATGACACTCTCACTATTTATGTGTCTATGAAACATGATTTTTTTCTGCAATTTAAATTGTAACATACCAAAACGGTATTGAAAATTGAAACAAATATGGCGACACTACAAACTGTCAAGAGCTTTTTTTTTTCTTACTCTCTACTTAGTTCCTTACAATAGCAAACGTAACGTAATGGCTTGAAAGCTATTGCTCGGCAGACATAGAGGAATGACACTAACAGTTTGTATATCTATAAAACACATTAAAGTTTTTAGTTTTTTCTTAACTCAGAATCGAGATAAATTATCCAATTGTGAATCTAAACCATCCTCGAATCCCCGTGAACTCACACAAAAAATTTCATCAAAATCGGTCCAGCCGTCTAGGAGGAGTTCAGTGACATACACACGCACACAAGAAATATATATATATAAAGATATAAACAAAAATATTCATAACTTATATAAATATAGCTTTAAAATATACCAAAATATTTCATGATCATTATACTTTAATTTTTTATTCAAAACTGAAATAAGTTACTTAGTGTAAGATTTTTTTTGTAAAAGACATTTAATGCACTCTTTATTATTTAAAATATAAAAAATATAATTTTTTACTGTGCTAGAATTTTTATTAATATTTTTTTACATTTTTTTTTATTTTTTTAACTTTCATCTGAAACTCTCTAAGGAAATACACTTAACTTTTAACACTGAAAAAACTGAACGATCGTTTTATAATACATTTACGAAATATTTAATTTTTGCGTAAAGTTTGTTGGATTGATTTTTCTCAAAGAAAATTCCGATTGGGATGATAATTTTTACTTTTGTGATTTTATTTTGACTGAGAATGGGAAGCCTGTGGTAAAGTTGGCTTGCATGTTAGAACTATTTTGTTATTTATATTTAATTTATCTATCATTTACGTGAAAAAATTGAACGTTATCTGATAACTTTCAAATAACAAACAGACAAAAATATTGTGTCTGCGTGGTTAATACAGAGATGTGCATTAATTTTTACAGTTATTTCCTTCACACCACGGGAAAAAAAATTCACACTGTGTTTTATTATGTGATGGATCATACCTACTTGAAGCGAATACACATCTGATTCATTTACATTATGCTAATATATGGCTTTTAACACACCTTTGAATACTCTAGGCCAGTTATAAACAAGGAGAAATGGTTACCCAATAACGTAAAGCCAACCACAGGATGTGTCCTCGTTATTATCGACCATTGAGCATTCTAAGACCACTTGATAATGCATAGGCACGTTGAGTCTTGCTTGGAGTGAAATGAACCCGTGCAATAATCTTGACTCAGTTATAAATTTTATAGATTATAATGTACCTATAGAATACAAATACACCTTTAGTTACAAAGAAAAATATCCTAACATATATTTTGCTCAAAAAATAAATAAATCTAGCAGTTATTCAATAACAGTATGTTAATTTATGATAAAATCGTATTTGACACGGATGATGGTACCGTATTTAATGTTGTAACACCAATTTCCTTTATTGGCAATAGTAGCTCACTTCATCAGTAAGAACGTTGTTTCATTTTTTTAAAATGAAAATAACACCTGTAAATAAAAATGTCAATCAAAAACTTTTGTGTAAAGTGACATACCTAGGAGTAGCTTGTATTAAAACCAACTGTTTGCTAAGCAAAGAAAGGGGTTTAATGGTTTACGGCTCATTCCATTGCAGGTAACGTTATAACGTGAACCTTTTACAGAAGTGTTCTTTTCCATCTATGCTCATTTTTCTAAGTGTGGGTTACTCTCGTATGTTCTATATAAAAAGGTTTTATGATGTTAAATACACATTTTACTTCGAGAACAGAAACGTTGCAACGGGGTACGTGTGCTCACAAATACGCATGTTTGGACGCAGTTGTGTTCGGAGAACTGTTGGTAAAACGTGCAAACATCATGAACTGTTTTCTGCGGGAAAGAATCGGTTATGTACGCTGGCTTCGTCGAACTGAAATACCGAAATTTCACATACACATGGTTATGCATGCTGCGGTTAATCATATGCCAGCTGTTGTTAGTCAGCTGACTCTGTTTTTCCAGCTAAGCCTACGAATATAGATCCCATTACAAAAATATAGTGATTATACAGTATACACTATACAGCATGAAACTGAAATCGACAAGAAAATTTCGGCTGCAGGTTTACTAAGCCAAATCAAGTTTAAAAAATATATAACACTCGTGGTCTAAAGTGCTTTCCAGGGCTATATGTCTTTGAATTTGAAGCTGAACAATATTTTAATTGTAAATAATGGCGAAAGTATTTCAGATGGGACAACGAACGTCTGGTTATGTTTGAATGAAAGAAGTTCTACAACCACCGCTAGCTTTATCGCTGTCGAAAAATATTTTTCAGTGAAATAATCAGGGATTAATAACACGAAAAGAACGTGGAAAGTGGAAAACGAGGGTGTTACCCATACTTTATTTTAATGCACTAATTTTGCGGCACAGACAAAATCACGGTAGTTGTAGAACTTTATTCATGTAAACATAATCCAGACGTTCTGTGTCACATTAAAAATACTTTCTCTTTTATTTACAATAAAAATGTTGTGCAGCCCAACTTCAAAGACGCAATCAAGCCGTGGGAAGTACTTACAACCACAAGTCGTACGGATTTTTTCAATTAATTTTGGTGAGATGAACCTGCAGCAAACGTTTTTCAGTCGAAATTACTACTCACGCCTTATAAATATAGACCTGTAAAATTCGCGGATTCATTCGGTGATAGGCTAGAATTCAAACACATATACCTCTTAGATAATTTTGCTATTGGCTTACTGTTCATCTGGACGAATCTCAACCAGTTATAAACCCTCAACCAAAAGAAGGATCGAATCACAGACAAACCAGCTGAGACGACTTACAAGTCGGCAGCCAATGAACTTGCGATATTTGCCCGAGTGTACAGGGGTATGTGCAGTCTATCCTGAAGGCCATCGAAACCGCGAATTTTGCAGGTCTCTTCTTATAACAGTTTAAGCTATACGTGAAACTGTTAAACACTATAGTTAGTAATTATATTGCTGTTCTTCGTGGCCACTGTCTGTAAACTATCTTGGTTTTCACTCTAGACCTCCGTCGAAGTGGTGTACATATTGTACCACGTTTCGCTTTGCATCGCAGCAGGCATCTTCAGGGATGAGAAATTAAAGAAAGCATTAATCAACTCTGAAAATGGCTGCTGCAACGCAGAGCGAAAATTCGTTCGGTACATTCTAGCTCTTAAACGCGGCTCAAGAATTTTGCGGTTCAAGAATTTTCATTAAACAGGTAATTCTGTTGATCGTTGTAAATAATGGGTTCCGCTTCATTCTTTAATTATAACTAGATACTGGAAAAAATCGTGGATTATTTTACATTTTACCAGAATCCAAACATATGTACCTTTATATTGCTTCTGTGATTGACTCACAGTTTATGTAAAGGACTTTGACTAATGAAAAACCTTCAACCAAAGAAGTATCAAATCGGAAGTAGCTCAGTTCACAGGTCTCACAAGTCAGTAGCCAATGAGCATGTGGCATTTGCCAGAGTATATAGGGGATCGTGGAGTCTATGCTAGAGGTCATTGAAACTGCGAATTTTTCCAGTCTATACTTATAACTAGGGACTAGAAAAATTCGCGGTTTCATTGAATCTCTAGGATAGGCTCCGCAGTCCTCTCGTACTCAAGCAAATATTCCCTGCTCATTGACTGCTGACTTGTGAGGAGTCTCAAATGGGTAGCTCGTGAATCGATACTTCTTTGATTGAGGGTCTTTAATTGGTCCAGAGCCCTCCAGGTTAACCGAGAACCAATAGCAGAAGCTACTCAAAGGTACGACTATTTGAGTTTTAGCACATCACTAAATAAAGCCGTGAAATTTATCCGGTCTCTACTTATTACATAAACTGTGTGCTGTCTTTAATCAGCGAAATTTTCTTTTTGACGGTTTGCAGACGTTGATTTCTTATTTGGCCGAAGCAAAACAGTTAAAAAGAAATTTCATCTCGGCCCCATTGTTCTGTAGTGGCCTTCTCTCTCTCTATTTTTTTTTTTTGGTTCGCTGTTTAAGAATGATTCGAGCTTTCAGATTTTTTGCGCGGTTATAATATTCAAATCTCGCCCTGACCCTCGGACCCGAAGCCCTGCTTGTTTCTAGCCCTTTCTCCTGACCCGCAACTGCCCCCTCCCCTTCGAACCCTTTCCCCTCCCCCCTTCCCGACGGAACTGCGTTCCTTTGCCACGGAGGAAAACCACGCCAGAGTGAATGGTAAGAGACGAGTACGAGCAAAAAAAATGAATGCACGGTTGCATATCATTCAGGGGAAGCCGTCTGCGCTTCAATTTGAAGGGCCCGTCTGGTCAGGAGTGTATTTGTGATAGTGAGGCGGGATGATAAGGTAGACGCTCGTTGGTGCTCCTAGCGTGGTGTCGCCCCTAAGTGCAAGGCTGTGGACTGGCGCGCAGTCTTCTCGTCGTGCATAGTGGCAACCATAGCATGTAAAGGCGGAGAAATGAAGATCCAAGATTGCTTTCAAGAATCTGTACCGGAATATTACATGCCTTAAATTTATTCTTAAAAGCGTTTTAGTTATTTTCACAAATTAAAAAATACAGTTAAAACGAAATACGAAAACAGAACGTTTTATCCGTAGAGGCAGGAACATTTTGCGGAATCATTTCACGTTATGCTAGAATGCAAACATATGTACTTCAAATATTTCAAAAATACATTTTTTTTGTTAAAATACCCACCGTTTTTTTTGTCAACCTAACTCAGCAGTGGCCCATATTTAAACAAATATATATATATATATATATATTTATTTATTTATTTATTTATTTATTTATTTATTGTAACAAAAATGGATCTACAGTGTGAGGTAGGTCCCTACAATTTTGTCATTTTCCTGAAGTGATTTACATGTTAAACGGGAAAAAGAAGTCACGAAGGCTGGGCTAAGATTCTAACCTGTCTCCAAAACGGGATTCCTATGATTACTCTTGGAAAATTTTTTCCAGTTAAGATATTATTACGGGCAGCCAATTTTCGCGAAAAAACCCGAACGTCTATTAGACTGCAACAAGGTATACCCGCACCAGCGGTTTCTTCCTTGTGATTGGCGGCCGTCTGCGAGAGAGGACGTCGCCTTGTTTTACCGAGCCACTCAGGATGCGTTTACTTCCACACTGAATCACTATGATTGGTGTTGTCACAATCGACATGTACCTGAAAGAAACTCACCCAGTCACGAAACACATACGAGCTACAGTGTTTTAACTTTCATCTGGTCGGGTAATCTTTTCGCGAAATATGCATGGCCCTAGATATTATGGAACAAGACATTTCCTTATTTATTTAAAACTTTTAATCTTAAACGTATCCTACCTCGACAACACTCACAGCTCGTTTTGTTGTCGGTACTTTTTGTTGCTCAGAAAGGCTAGTTTCTTAAATACATTTTCTTCTTTTGTTTTGTATTTTTTCTCGTGGTTTTATGTTCATAATTACCGACTAGAAAAATTCGCTGTTTCAATGACATCTAGGATGGGCTGCACTGTCGTCTGCGTACTTGAGCGAGTTTTCCTTGCTCATCGGCTGCTGACTTGTGAGGTGTCTCAACTGGTTAGCTCGTAATTCGATACTTCCTTAACTGACAATCTTGATTTGGCCCAGAGTCCTCCAGGTTAACAGTGAACCAATAGCAGAAACAGCACAAAGGTACAATTATTTGAATTTTAGCATATCACATAGGCTCTCCCCGAATTATTCCGGTCTCTATTCAAAATTTTATCTTCACTCATACTAATTACTAGAGACCCGAAAAATTCGCGGGTTCATTTCGTGTTATGTTAAAATTCAAATAATAATACCTTAGTGCTGCTTCTGTCATTGGTTCACTGTTAATCTGGAGGACTGAGGGCCAATTAGAGACCCTCACTCATAGAAGTGTCGAATCACAGGCCACCCAGTCGAGACGACTCACAAGTCAGCAGCCAATGAACAGTTGGCATTTGCCCGAGTGTGTAGAGGATATTGGAGTCTATCCTGGAGGTCTTTGAACCCGCGAATTTTCCGGGTCTCTACAAATTACTTTTTTATGAATGAAATATGGTTTTGTAGAATCTTAAAAGAAAATTTAAAAATCCAATATCTTAAATAAAACGAGACCACGATGCCGTGTTTTAAACAGTTTTTAATTAACTGTTCGTGCATAGCTTTCTCGTAAAACTATATGGTTTTCACAAAACCTATAAATCCGAGTAGTAACGAATTTTGAGAAAAAAATTAGTTATTTATTTACAATTTTTATACTTAAAATTAATTGTTTTGCGTCAGACACTACACGCAAAGTATTCATACAAAACTATTTATTTCACGAAATCATGGTCTTGTTTAATGCTATGATCGAAATATAAATTTCCCTTTTGGCTATTAAAAATCATCAGAACAGCTTGTAGTGTCGAGGATGACAAAAAAGTCGACATGCAAGCTTCCACAGTACCTGTGTTCGTCTTTGTGACTGGCGATCATAGATCTCACGAAATCGATCAATGACGATGGGTAGAGACCCGGAAATTTCGCGGATTCTTCTGGCCTCAGGATAGAATTCAAAGTTATAGGTGTGCTCGACCCATGTTTACTTTCCCATTGGTTGATTTCTTAGCGATAACATTTTTATCCTTGTTATTTGGCACTACCTGATTCGCTTACTTCTCTCCTAGCTGGACATCGTTGGCTCACGGTCGTAGAGGGGCGTGTCCAGATAACTGTGGTCGAATCATGAACACAGTGCGAGAGTGTGAAGGATTACATTATAGCTTTCGACTAAATGAATCCGCGAAATTTCCGGTTCTCTATCGATGGGATTTAAATCACTCATTTTCTTCGCTACCAAGTACAAAAAGCTTGTGTTGCTCCTGTCGTATTGATCCCTCTATGTCAACTTCCATTTATTGGGTTACGTATTTATTTTAAAGTTTTTTGTTCACCTCCAGCCCCAAGGGGCATGTCTACAGACCGGAAAAATTTGCGGATTCATTTTGTGACATGCTTGAATTCAAATAATTGTACCTTTGTGCTGTTTCTGCTATTCGTTGGTTGTTAACCTGGAGGACTCTGGACCAATTAAAGACTCTCAATCAAGGAAGTATCGAATCACGAGTAACCCAGTTGAGACAATTCAAAAGTCAGCAGCAAATGAGCAGGGAATACTCGCTCACGTGTGCAGAGGACTGTGGAACCTATCCTAGAGGTCACTGTAACCTCGAATTATTAAAGCCCCTAGGAATATCAAATAATTTCATATCCAATGAGATGGTGTCAAAATTTTATAACAATTTTCCGTCCATAACTTATGTTAGTTAACGGCGTGAATTCAGCATATGCCTACAAAAATTTTTAATGATCTAAAGTTTATCTTGTGGGTTTTAGCCTCGACAAAATCAAAGATTTCACCAAAGTTTCGGTCGACATTGTAGGTGACATCATCAGGTAACAGTCGCCTAAAAAGAATCTCAGCAGTCCTCTTGCCTTTAAATATACTTTTGCCAGAGATTCGAAGGTTTCCTGTGTGGCTGCAGCTGTGAGCCAATCAGAGGTTTCTTTCATTCAGGTTGGCTGGGTGGTTCGGCCAATCGGAGATTGTCGGTGGCAGAACCAGCATGTCCAGAGACTCGACTTGGATGTTCCTGCTGTGACCTGTCAGAGCAATGATGGGATGTGTGGGTGCGTGCTGGCAAACGGGAGTACCCAGAGAAAACCCACCTGACCACGGGAACGTCTGCAACGTTTCCCACTTGTTATAAGATTGTTGATAAATCGCTATAAATAATATTGCTGACAATATAACAACGTTTATATTTTTTACAAACAAATAAGGAAACCAGTTTTGCTGAGTTTTTATTTTAGCATACATTTATTTCAGTTGTTATTCATGCCTATTGTTATGCTAAAAAATTCAATAACAAATTTCTACGGTGTAAAACATAAAAAAATATATTTTTAGTTAACCTCCTATGTCGTAAAGAAGTCAAAAAAAATATTCCCTAGGTTAGCTCAGTGATTTTAACACAATGTATTTTACCCTTCGAAATGAAACGTTTGTAATAGGCAGGGTCTGGAAATATTCGCGGTTTCAATTACCTCTGGGATAGACTCCACGATCCCCCAATTACTTTACAATCCCTCCCAATACTCGGCAAATGCCACATGCTCATTGGCTACTGACTCGTGACACCTTTTAACAGGTATGCTCGTGACTCGATACTTATCCTTCAGATAAGCTTTGGCCCAATCAACGAATCTGCAAAAAACAAACGTATTGGGATTGTAGCCTACCGCGAAATGGATCCGCGAATTTTTCAGGGCTCTAGTAGTGCGTAACTCACAAATATTCGGACAATTGCGGTTCGAATGTGTTCCGCAAATCAGTAATCCGGTATTTGGCTTCTTTAATTCTTCAACACGCCGTGAATCCAAGACATTAAGGCCTGCGCCACGCCATAGACCTAGTTTCTTGCCGCTACGTCCAAACCTTTTGTAAAGTTTTTCAATTATTTTTCAATTTTTTTAAGTGCACAATGCAGGTCTCTCGAGAATGCACTAAGTAAATTTATCAAAATCATACTGTAAACAATTGACCTACAAGATCTAGAATATAGTGTAACAACGGCCTAAGTGACGGGACACGGGACAGTGAGATTTCGTCCGCTCGAAATCCGCAGGGAAAACGAGTCAATACACAGGTGGTTTCAAAATTATTCATCCAATTTCACAACCCTATCAAATTGACAGGAATAAAGATATGAGCTTCGTGTGGACTTCCGATTCTATACTTCTTTGGTTAAAGTTTTTTCATTGGCTCAAAATCCTTCAGATGAACTGTGAGCCAATCACATAAGCAATATGAGGTTACATTTGTTTGGATTCTGGCATAACGCGAAACGAATCCCAAAATTTGTCTAACCTCTACTTTCAAATTTGTGATAGGCAACATAGATTTCGTCAAAACCCAGCCTGCTCTAGCTGAAAGCGTCTTGTTTTTCGCAGTAAGATTTTTTTTCCGTACACACAGTTATGCACTAAATAACCTACAACGAAAATACTTTTTATTTTGTTGCACAGCCATATTCACAAAACCATGGGAAACATTTTTACACTCATATGTGGTATCAATATAGACTACATTTATGTGGTTAATTGTAAGAAAAGGCGTATGGCCTTAACTTCACCACCAATAAAGGCGTTAATAATAATAAATAATATTTATTTATTTTCAAAGTATTAAACAAACATTAATAATATATTCTTAGCAATACACGAAATTTAAAAGATAATTTTTTTGCCTATTCATAACTGCGATAAATAACACGATTTTAAAAATAATTATTTTCGCCTTTTTGACAGTAAATAGGGGAGATTATATCAGTCAATACATCTGCCTCATTACAAAAGTAAATGCTGTATTTTATATTGGTGACATTTAAAATCAATTACATTTTTATTGCACGAAATCTACAAATTTAATGCCGAATGCAGTAAACAAATTTATCGTCTACAGGCAATCAAAATTTTGTCGCACAATTTTTAATTTGAGCCTTTATTTTCTTTATAACTAATTAACATTACTTTTAATCCGTCAGAAACACTGTATCCCGATATTTGTAAATACATTACTTGTTACTATACTTTCTTGATGTCGAAATAATTGATGTTTCCTTCATCAGGGACTTGAGTTGTGGGCAAGAAAATTACAAGGTTTTGTGAGATTAAAGAATTGACAGAAGTTAGGTAAGAATCGTTAATCTTGACGTTTAGTTAGAATGGTTGATTCAGTGTAGGTAAAAATATAGGCTATAACTACGAGTTGTTTCCTGCGTGGGTTTAAATGGTTATTGAAGTGAATCAGATTTAAATTCTTGACTTGGTCTGCATGAAGGGTGATTCACAATCCCCTAGTACGAAACTTGCGTGCGTACGTAACTTTCCTTCGATCTTTCATGTAACCACACGTAATTACGTTACAAATAGAATATTTAAACCATACCTGTAAATTAAATAATAAACAATATAAAGTTGAATTATAAAATAAATTATTGTCTGAAGTAATTTTAAAATATGTGGCTTATCGTACGTTAATAATTAATAACGATTCAAAAAAATTTCAAAGCTGTTGTATGTACAGGATGATACTGAATCCGCCCGCAAAACTTATACTTCAGGTTCAGCACGACAAAATAAGTTGAAAACCTCTATACGACGTTTAAAGTGCTTTCCAAGACCAGTATACGTCTTTGAAGTTGGGATCGTAGAACAATTTGAACATAAATAATAGTAATAGAGAAAATATTTAAAGTAGAACATTGAGCGTCTAATACATGTTTGACTGAATAGAGTTCAAGAACCACAGAGCTGCAGAAAGCTTATTCCATTAAAATAATTCGGAGTAGTAAAACTAAAAAATAAAATTCGGGAAAATAAAGTGGAACTCCCAAATATTTGATGCAATAATTATGCCACAACTACAATTTTCGTGGTGTTTGCAGAACAACAATCAATTAATCATAATTGTACGTCCAGTGTTTCATATAAAATACTTTATTATTAACGACACTAATGTGATTCACACCCAACAACTTCAAAGACGTATACCAGCCACGAGAAGCACTTAAACCCATAAGTCGTTTAGAGGTTTTCAACTTCTTTTGTCGTAATTAACCGTTCAACCAAACTTTGTGGGTAGAATTCAGAATCATCATGTATAAATAAACCAAAAAATAATGACGATATAACAAGAATTTTACTTTTAAAATCAATAAAAATGTGGTTTAAGACAGCCAGAGTCATATTATCATTACGTAACTAAAATATTTATTGAAGCTATATTTAAATAAAGTAGACAATTTTTTTCCGTTTCATGAATGAAATGAGTGAACGTTTCAAAGTTTCTTGTAGGAATGTTGACCGCTTTTACCAGCTCAAACGGCGAAAAAGAGGAGGAGCATGTGCGTATGTAGGTACGTGAATGACAGCGTGAAATATATATGTTTTAACTTTAATATACATGTTTAAATATATATGTTTTAAAATATACATGTTTTAAATATATATGTTTTGCGCTGCGTCTGGGTTGATAATCCAGCTACAAAGTCATGATTTTCACTCGCCTGGGCTACTGCATTGCATTCTTGATTTCTCTGTTCCTGTTTTAGAGCAATTCCTAGACATAGATTAAAATGAACGGCAAAAAAAGATGGTTCCGTTGCAAAAATTTCTTCCTAAGTATATGTATTATCATCTTCCATAAATGTTTTTATAAGTAAACCTTTTTGGTGGTATCATTGCAGTTTGGTCAATGTGTTTGGATCCTAACTTACTGTGAAATGATTCCGTAAATTTTTCCGCTCTCTAGACATGGAGCTTAGGATTGCCAGGAGATATCATTCTGTGACATAGTTGAAGTCACATTTTTACCTCACCATCGCTATAGATTTAAGTCGAACACATTGCATAATTGCATAATGACCACATATTATGATGGTTAGTAAGTATAAATTAGAATCTCCGCCGTTTAACACAGTAACTTCCATAAAATAAGATCATTACAAACTGTTTCCATAATGCAATAACTACACTTCAGTCGATTTTTGGACATCTTATCAACATGGAGCAGACCATGAAGTGAAAAAAAATGCGCAAGTTTTCCAGTACTTGCCAGAGATGTGTACCATCTAACCCAGGTAACGAGCTAACATGAGTTCTCATGTTGCATATACACTTATGATACGAAACTCTGACACGAAATTGAATGTACAATTCTTTAAAATAATGCCGAGCGTGATAAATATATGCAAATTGTGTTTTCAACTACATTCATTAACGCGAATCACACACAGTTTCCGCTCCCGCCGCTAGGATTCGTTGCCGGAGAACCTAGGTCGACTACCAAGTACTTCTATTTCCAGAGCAAAATTTTAAACTATAAAATGAAACTTCACCGATTAAACCGTAAAAGTGTTGAAAAAAAATATTAAACCCGGCTATTAAGTTTCCTTTTCGTTTGTGAAATTTGGTTCGTGCCATACGCCCCAGATGCCAGCACCGTGGTTACACATTTCTGTTCCATTCACGAAATTACTCCTACCAAATGCTGTGTACAGAGAGATAAAGATGTTACGCATTAAAAACGAAACGTTTTCACCGCAGTTACCACGTAAATCATGCAGACGTGGCCTCCTCTTGCGGATTAGCAGAAAGAAAATTAAAAAGAAAACTGAAGTCGGCTGGCTGGGGATAACTCGACGGGATCAACGTTTTCCCGCGCTTTCGCCGAGCCACGTGCTCGTCCGCGAGTTGACGTTGCGTGTGTTTTCGTCTCGCGTAACACCCCCCTCCCACTTTCCATCCCCCCTTCCACCCCCCCTCCAGCGCGGGCGCGCGGAAAGACCGAATACTTCTTCCCTTGTTCTTCCCCCGTCCGTCCCTCTTCTTCATCCTCCCGTCATAGCTCCCCCCTCCCCCATATCCCTTCCCGGCATCCTCCTCGGCTCGGACGGCTTCACGTCTACTTCTCTTCCACCCCTTCCATTCTTCACTCCCCCCTTCCAGCCCCAGCTCACGCGGGCAGCTTCGCCGCTCGCGCGCGGCTGAAGGCTTCCCGAGGCCTCGGGCGAGTCGGGTCGCGTGGTCGCGTGGTCGCGTGGTCGCGTGCGAGTCTGGGCGCCGAATCGCGCGACGCCGGCGCCCCCCACCCCTCTCCGAGCTCCCTGGAGACGTGACCCGCGCGCCGGCAGGTAAGACAGCCAAACGTAAATTCGCGGGGTTCATTTGGCGATGTTTGCGATGATTCTTTCTTGGGAGACCATTAACCGAACAAGCATCGAACCGCAGGCCACTGCAGTGGAGACATCTCGCAAGTCAGCAGCCAATCATCAGAAGGTGCATTTGCCATAGTATTGTGTAAGCTAGCCTAAAGGTCATTCAACTCGCGAATTTTTTCAGTCTCTATTAATTCATGTTCCATCCCGAGAAAATTCGGCGTCAGTATTTTACGAAAGTCTAGACTGCAAAGGTTTATACAATTATATTACTCTGGTGATTAGATATCGAGGTATGCAACGCACCCTGTAGTACTAGAAGCCAATGAAAAACACTTAAAAAATAAAGCTGGCCAAATCAAGTGCCACCCGGAGAATATGTTGAAATGTGGCAGCAGCCAATGAACACGTGACATCGGCTTCAAAATTATGTACACGTTTGAGTAGTCTAGCCCGGAGCCAGAAAATAACGCGTGTGTTTAGGAGAGGTATTTTAGGGGAAATAAGGCAATGAAAAAATTCGTGCGAAGTCTTTGGAAATAAAATTTAAAATTTTTATATGTATTTAAAACTCTTTCAGAATTCATTCTGCAGTTTATGACAGCGGGTTGAATTTACGGGAGCATTGCTTATGGGACCACTCTAACTTATGCAAAACCTAACCGGTCGTGAAGCTGGTTTTGGAAATGTCGTCCGCGTAGGGTAGAAGCGGATCGAACCGACGACCTCCTGATGGCCGTACCAGGACTAGCGCGATTGGTGAGTCGCTTCAAACGGCTCGGCCAATGGGCGGGCACGAATGTGATTCAACCGGGTATGAATCCGTCTGGTTAGGGTGGCAGTGAGCTAACAAAAACTGTTTCATGTGTATAGCGGGTTCTTTGAATGGTTATAGTATAATATCAAAATTCTAGGTTTTATTTTGGTTTATTCTAATCAAAAATTAATTCTCGTGCAGGATAATTTTGTAAATCATCGGACGTCGACCTTGAGCTACATGTGCACAAATTTTAATTTAAAAGTAAACTAAATCTACGTAGATTATATAACCGTTTAGTTATTTTTAATTTTTCTGCTGTATTTTTTTAAATTAATAATAACTTGTGAAAATTTAAACAAATCTTTCAAGAAAAACCATATTGTGCTACATGATTCAGTCAAAATTATCTAATTTAAATATTTTATTTCAATATAGCCGAATGAGGAATTACCCATATAAATAAATGTTTAATCAATGACCTACTTTTAATCACTGCACACTTATTGGTACGCGCACACCATTGTAAAAATACATAAAATCTGTCAGAGATAAATTACAATGACCAAGTCACTACAAAAATACATAAGCATATTGGCAAACTCTATTAAAATAAACTCATGTTATTTATTATAAAGCACAGGCTCACCATGTCCTAATGAAAAGAGTATTCCCATTAATACATGATTGATATATGTGCACAATGGTGGGGGACCTTAAGACGCTAGGCAGTCAAACATTGGTTTTGGTGTAGGTTCTCTGCATCTCACTTAGATTGAAAGAACTGTTTAAAAAGTGATAATTTAAAACCATATTTCTAAGGTAGGCCTACTTATTGTTCATTAACACCAATAAGCTACAAAAATATTTTTTTGGAGATCGTTCTAACCAAAATTTTTATTGGTGGTGTAAATGTAGTAAATAATGTTGCAAAATTACATGTCAGTTGTAAACTTGAAATTTACTGTTATATGGGATATTAACCAAAAATAGTTTTTGTACGCAAGAGTACAAATACGCAAACACATGTATGTTTAAAATTACACTTACATCGGTAAGACTTTGCTGCCTCATTGGTATAAAATAAAAAAAAAAAAACGTTTTTTTTCCAGTGATACGGGAAAAATAGAGTGAAGTGGTTGTGTTCAGAGGATTGTTTTGAAAATTATATTAAGCTTTTCTTACTTAATTAAGTCAATTATGTTCATTATTTACAGCTCAGTTAGGAATAACTTTTGTTTTTGATGGGCAAAAGAGAAAGTATATCCTTGGAGGAAATGTCTTTGCCCACTCATTGTCTGTAAAGGCCACGGTAAAAGGCAAAGGTGGAGTTTTTACATCCCAACTATACTCCCAGTAATAAAGGGGGTTGCGATATTTAGCAACATTCGGCACCTTTAATTTTGTAGAATTGGTAGGGGACTGGTACGAAAAACGTACAATTCCTTCGATACATATGTGCCAAGTTATAAAGATACCAGTGTAGCCAGTGGAACGTAAAGATTACGCAAGAAAATATAAAATCATTGCATAACCCAGACTCGATCCTTCGACACAAGTTATAAATATGACGTTACTTCATTAAAAAAAATTGGAAGTCTTCTGATACTTGAAACTGGACATGCTTAAAAGCTTCTTTTCTGCCCATGTCCCAAAGATTTCCCATTAGAAATCTCAATCACGTGATGTAAACAAAGATGGCTGCTTTTGTTTGCATTCGCTGTGAACAACTATTATATCGTACATGTTGAACATGCCATCCGTTAAAAAACAAAACTGTTGTAGTGTATAAGTAAGAATAAACGTAAGCTTCTCAGTATACTTAATGTACGAGTATGTTTAAATATAAGGTCACAATTTACATTGTTTAATTAGATGCAGTTCCACAATTATATTTAATTTTTTTTCATTTATCAATTTTAACACTTACAACATTGAAAAAAGTTTATATAAAACAAAGTAATAAAGAATTTAATAAATCAAACATGTACCAACTGCATATGACTAAATCCTGCTCATATTGATTTTTTACAGTTTAATTTGTAAATTATTATTACATTGTGGTATTAAAATTGGTTTATGTGCAACTACCAATAGGCCTTATTCCTGTAATGATATGAACACATTCATTGTTAAAAATGTATTTATCCGTGTGGGATTACTTTCTTGAATAAATTTTGTATTGTTTGGTTTTAGTGCCTACACGCGTGGAAAACGATTGTCTACATATATGAATCCTATAATCTGAAAGCATACGAAATATATTTCGAGTTTCATAATTTTATTTACTTTCGTTTCCACTCTTATAGAAGAAAAAAACATTATTTTACTTATTATTAAGCTTAAAACACGTTGACTGCTTTACTTTAACAAACATTCTCCACATTTAGTCTGATATATATTTGTGTCTCCCTTAGGCCTATACCTATTGCAGAAAATCACGCAAATTTCAACCAGCCCTAATAACTATTTATTTTCTTTGAAAGCAGCCAATTGGAATCAGCTAACAAATAACAGTCATGCTGATGTACTTTCCCGGACGTTAATGGAAGAAGGAATATATATGTGTGTGTGTATGTATGTATATATATATATATATATATATATATATATATATATATATATATATATATAAAACTCTACCAAGAATTGAAAAATTCAATTTCTGCGTCTTACTTGAACTATTTGCTTTTACACTCAGCTGTCAATACACGTGATTGGCACAAGTTTGAATTAAGAAATGCAAAAGCATTATATTTGTCCGATTCTTAACGCAAAACGTGTTTGGTAGTTTCATGAATAATATAGTTTTTTGAATTGCAAATTTTCATTGTAATTATATAACAAAATAAGGTCAGTTAGTTGGAATAGTAAATATAAACCAAGTATACCTAATAACTTGCAAAGCACGATTTTAAAAGTTATATTGGCAATAGTAATAAAATGATGCGCACATGC
Source organism: Bacillus rossius redtenbacheri (assembly GCF_032445375.1). Taxonomy (NCBI): domain Eukaryota; kingdom Metazoa; phylum Arthropoda; class Insecta; order Phasmatodea; family Bacillidae; genus Bacillus; species Bacillus rossius. The sequence continues at coordinate 32,709,475 of NC_086331.1, forward strand.
GTAGGGATTAGACTAACATCAATCCAGCAAAACATTGTTCTATATTTTTACCTCCTTTTAAATTAGAACCAGAAATAGATTCAATCGGAGCACTTCTTACGCGAATGAACTCCACTGAAGATCTAAAAGTGTATTTGATCTTATGTCACGTGGGACAGCAATGCTTTCTACGGCAGGTGTAAGGGAAATTAAGTCATATCTATATATCGACACAGTATTAAATGTGTAAAAATACTAATGGATGGAACATTATTAATTTTATCTGAGTTTACTCTATCCTGAAATAAGAGTAACGTGTTGGGCCAGATTTAGTTATTTACTTAAAATCATTTAATAAACACAGGAATGGCGAACGTCCAAAAACATTTTGTTTTGTGGTTATTTTCACAAAAGACAGATGGATACACACAATGATCCAAAACCGTACCATGCACGCTTCCGATGCCATTTAATAAATGGGCATAAGTATGATTGAAATAAAAGGTTTGTTTGCTCCAAAAATATTTGTTGGTTTTTGTTGACAAAATAAATATATAGATTTGATTCTACATTGTTTGTATTAGAGGAATGTTTGTTGATCTAACAAAAAGATTTTGTAATTTTAGCTGATTTTTTATTAAATGATTAATATATATCTTGTTACAAATGAACTTCACTTAAACCAAAAATATTTGTTTGTAGCAATTTAATATTTATTTAGCCGCACATAAATATATAACTATATTTATTAACGAAGCAAAACATTTTTCTCAATGCATTGTAGATTTAGGCCTACCACATTCAAACAAAGAAAAGAGTAACCTATGTTTAAAGGATATATGTGTATATTTATAATTAAGGAATCTTATTGTTTTTTTTTTTATAAATTCCATTTTATGTAAAGAAATGCATGTATTATTGAAACAACTCAAAAAGATTAGTATAAAAAATAATATTTTTTTATTATTCTCTTTTTAATGAGTTTCAAAGTTTTCACTTAGTTTTTCCTACAAACATGATTCCAAACATTATAAACATGACTTTTTCGTACTGGAAATATTCTTTCAAAGAAACTCCCTCTTTTCTGGCAGTAAAATATCTTAACTTTATGTTGACAGGACATTCAAAGACCCAAGGAAATATTTGTAATTTAGTATTTAAATTTTTTTAAATATGTCCTTCGATAAGTTTTATCAAACAAAATAAAAATAAATAAATAGTAAGCTCAAGACCAATTTATTTCCACGCTTTTGTGCTGCCGTTTACCATTTAATTTACAACACTTATTCATTTTTTCATTAATATATTTAGAAATTATGGTCATATAACTTATTATTGATTTTATCATACAATAGTTAAAAGTAAAGGGAATAATAGAGTCAATATTTAAAATTAAATCTAAAAGTTTTGTAGATAGTTTAAGGTTTAGAAATTATTACAAATTTTGGAATAATTTACATATTCTAACTTAAAATTGTCAAAAATATTTACAATGTCATAAAATATTCAAAAACCTTTCTAGTAAATGCCCTGTTTTTGACGTCTTCTATTTACAGAATATTTTTACATGAATTTGCAAATATAAAAAATATATTTTCATTAAAAATGTTATCATTACGAGTTGCAGCATTGTTAAAAAATACTATGAGATAATATTTGCGCCTTGAATGTTTTTTTTGCTCTAGTTGTTTTTTGAAAAGATTTCGTTGTTTCTTTACGTAAAGTTTACCTACACTTACGATGCTAAAATAAAATCGCTACAGTTGTAGTTTCTTTTTAACACTGCAGTATAGTGTTCAATTTCTTTATCATTTATCAAAATAGAGTTTAAAATCAATTAATTTAGCTGGATGCATTTAAAAAAATGCACTTTTGTTATGAAAAAAGAGAAATGGAAGACCACCTGGGATGATCAAACACCAGTCAAACCGGTTTGCCGTAAATCTGGGTACCTTCCCGTTGCTAGCCAGATGTTAGCCTCGCGATCAGACGACCTCGCATCGGGACTAAATAAACGTGCTTCAACTTAACTTCGAGCTAGCTCAGAACTATTGAGAACAATACAGACAATCAACTCAATATTTCCATCTAGCCTACCAAGATTCAACTTACGCGAAAAAATAATAAATAATATTATGCTGCTGAACTATAATGAATGAATTTGTTAATATTAGCCTTCATATTAATTTTCATTAAAACAGGTTCGAACAACGAAAAAATCTTTGTGTTATTTGTTTTTAAATGAAAATGTAATTATGTTATATATATTTTATTTTAATTTAAATATAACAATTTATAAATAAATAAATTATATAAATTTTTGAAGGCCCTTTACTGATGAATCTAGAATAAAGAGTTTTCTGTCTGCAAAACAATGTCATTCTTTTTTTAAATATTTTAAGTTTATCATTTTAATTGTTATCTTACTTATAAATAAATAATTGTATAAACAAACAAATAAGAAAATATATTTTTGTTTTAAAAATAATATGAGACTTTATTCACGCAATGATTTAACAGAATACAAATTTATTGTAGGTGCGCTTAGTATAAACTTATAATAAAAACACATATGCTATTTATCTAGGAATTATTAAATGTCCTTTGTGATATATTTCGTAATTATTACTATCTTTCCGCAGATCAAGCATGGTTAAATAAAAGGTAATTATTTAATTTTTTTAACACTTATGTTTTCACTTTTAAAAAATTTGTTTATTTATTTTATTAAATTTAATTGTTAGGCCTTTCCTCATATTTAAAACGCCACATTAAATTTAATATTAATTACACCCTATATTTCCTCTAATACTAGGAGTTCATGGAATGATTTTCTTGTCTTATCTTTATTATTTAAAGGTAAGAACTAAATAATGATTTTTTTTTTAATTTTCTTAGCAATATTTAGTTAACATATAACATTTATAGAGTTATAAGTGAAAAAAAATACAAATGTTATAGAGAAATTCACAATAAAATAACTTTCTTGATAAACCGTAACGTTTGTTGGTCACCAATTATGTGCACAAAATATCATTTTTACAAACGTGTTAAATCTTACCTTAGTATAAAGCATTTTATACAGCATAACTGAAACAAGTATATCACTTTGAATCAGAATTTGGAAGAAAATAGTACTCAAGTTTAAATTCCAAGTGTTCTTCATGAAATTTATAATTGTTAGAGACCCGGAAAATTCGCGGGTTCAATGACCTCCAGGATAGACTCCGATATCCTCTACACACTCGGGTAAATGCCAACTGTTCATTGGCTGCTGACTTGTGAGTCGTCTCGACTAGGTGGCCTGTGATTCGGCACTTCTATGAGTGACGGTCTCTAATTGGCCCTCAGTCCTCCAGATTAACAGTGAACCAATGACAGAAGCAGCACTAAGGTATAATTATTTGAATTTTAGCATAACACGAAATGAACCCGCGAGTTTTCCGGGTCTGTAATTATAGTTTACTATATATTAAGCAGATTTTCTCCTAGATAAATATGATATTAAATGGTTTACAATATGTAATTTTACATAACGCATGTAATAATGGCTTAAATAAACATAACTTTTTTCTTATTATGCTCTCTGGGATAGACTCCACGTTTCTTTGCATACTTCAGGAAACATTACCTGTTGATTGGCTACTTAATTACCCGTGAGGCATCTAAACTTGGTAGCTTGTGATTACTGATTAGTAGAGACCGGAAAAATTCGCGGATTCATTTCGTGTTGTGCTAGAATCCAAACACATATACTTACCTATTGATACTGTTATTGGCTCAGATTTTAGATAAAGGAATTTTAGCCAATGAACAACCTTCAACCAAGGAGTATCGAATAGGAAGCATCCCAGTTGACAAGTCTCACAAGCCAGTAGCCAATGAGCGTGTGGTATTTGCCCGAGTATGTATGGGATCGTGGAGTCTATCCTAGAGGTCATTGAAACCGCGAATTTTTCCAGTCCCTACTGATTAGATACTTCTTTGTTCAATGTTCTCAAACTGGTCCTAAGTGAACCATTAGCAAGAGCATCACATGTTATAAATATTTTAATTTTAACTATCACGAAACAAATCAGCGAATTTTACAGCTCTATATCTACGGAAAATAATTTTCTATTAAATTTTAAAAAAAATCCGACTTAACACTGCATATAAGTATGTAGCTATATTTTTTTAAATATTTTATGGTGTTTATTAATTGCGTAAATAGTATTTAATATATTTTGGTAGAAAACAATAAAATTTTAGATTTCAGTTACGTTAATGGTAGATTTCACAAGACTATCTATACACGAGGGGAGGGGGATGTAATTTGCTCACAATCTTGGGTCTTATTTTATTCATAATTGATTTAATTATAAGTTGGATTTTTTTGCGAAACATGGGATTGTTGTACCCTGCATTACATTTCAGAGTTTAATTTAACAATAATACAAATGCGGACGTTTCAACATATTCCATACTCTCCCGTGATCAATACGAGAGTGTTACAACAGGTTTCCTATTTCCTAAGTTATTTGCCATAAATTTCCTCAAAACAGTTTGAGAATAAAAATCTTCATAAATTTAGTTTAATTGTTTGTGCCTCGTCGTTATGTCGAATCGGCCTGTAGCCAACCTACACCACAGTGACCCTAAATTGTACCATTTTTCCGTGATAGTTTAATGGCTTACGTTATGTTGAGATACTAGACGAATCTGTAGTTTCAATTATTTACCAAGTGCAGAACTGTTTATACATTCTCATTTTGTAAGCAAATCATTTGTTAACGATTATTTCGTTTTGAATGTTTTGATGCGTTTAAGGATATATTTTCAAAAGCCTATAATTGGCTTTGAATATTCTAAAGCATTTAAATATTGAGAGTAAATAAAAAATATATAAATTTGTAACTTTTTACTTTATTTTTAGTATCAACTAATCTTCAGCATCCCATAATTTTTCTTCCTGGTTTTATGCCATTTTGGTATGTACCGTAACATTAGTATGTCCAATTTCTGAACACTCAGCCAGTATATGTGCAAACAAAACATTATTGGTTTATTTAAAAACTCAGTTTTTAAACAATTGTTTTTCCAGTTTATTTAGGATTTGAGGAGTGATTTCCTACTAGGTCATATGATCTCCAGGCAAGCAACAACTAATAGCACGCTTAACAAATTGCGTGATATAGTGATGGTTGTATAAAGTCTATGAATTTAGGGTACTAATTTTAGCACAAGATTGTATTTAAAACAAAATGGATATAACCGTGATAAATGTCATCTCAGTATCTTTGGTGTAAACGTGTCGTTAATTTGGTACAAAATATGATATGTTACAAAGAAATCCAGCTAAATATAGAATACTCTTAAAATTACATAAAATTGCTTTAAAATAATGTCACTTTTAAAAATATTATCCTTAAAACACCATTTACGGAATCATTTATACTTAAAAATTATTTTATTAAAATATCTTATTGTCATGAAAAAGTTTTAGTTACATAATATTCGTCTAAAATTTTCATAAAATGTCATATAATATACGTACATTTAATAACAAAACAATGTTTAACATCTGGTGTAATTATTTCTTTTAAAAAACATAGGTCGTGTTAGACTTTTTAGAGCGATAGCCTACTCCATATATAGTTTCTGCTTAAAACGGTTTTATTAAAACAGGAATTTTTAACTTCAATTAATTATTAATATTTGTACTTGTTTTCAACGATTATAAATAGTAAGTAATAGCAAAAATAAATTTGTTTACAGTGATATTTCAAAGTCTATAGTTTTAAAATGTAGGCCTAATTGTGTGCAGACGAGCCACAAAGCTTCCGAAACAGGTATATATCAAGTGCACATATTTACTCATTGGTAAAGACCTGTAAAATTCGCGGATTCATTTCCTGATAGGATAGAGTCCCAATACTTTTGACATTATTTTGCTTCAGTGAGTGGGCCACATTTTATCTGAAGGACTCTGGGCCAATGAAAAATCTTTAACAGAAGAATTAGCGAATCACGATTATTCCAGTCAACAGGTGTTACGAGTCGGTAACCAATCAGCAGATGTAATTTGCACGAGTGCGTAGATGATCATGGAGTCTATCCTTTAGGGATTTTAAATCGCGAATTTTACAGGTCTCTACTCATTGGATCTCTCTCAAAAACGAAGCACAGTCCTTCCACCGATCAGAGCTAGAAACGAAAAAAAAATTGTAGCCGAAATGAAAGAAGTACAAAATTTTACCGGTTATATTTGAAATTGATAGTTTCTAATTAGGTATTGGCATGCGTGTTTAGGAATATACAAATATTTCATATGAACAGTGATAAGAATACAATATTTCTTGACTTGAAAGACCGTATATTCATTTCAAAAAATAAGCCACATTTATTTTTTCCTTTAAATGTTTATGTTAGAAAAGCTATAATGTATCCATTTGGTAAATATTTTTATAGTAAAATATTTTATCTGGGCTTAGTAGCCAATGTTGCAATATGCATATTTCTTTTAAACGTTTAAACATGTTTTAAAATCAATACACGAATTTTTCTGACACTACATAAGTAGGCACTGCTCGGAAATTCTGCAAATGGTTTTGACAGGTTAGCTAACTTCAACTGTTCGCTGCAGTCACTTTGAATTGTTCAGTGTCTGATGCCTTTATGAGTTTGCGCATAGCATTTATTCAGAAGTCTGTGAAAAGCTGTCAGAAGTTTTACGTGATTTGCATCAGGTAATTTGCGAGTAACTTTGGTCTTAAAAAAAATTATCTAGGGGTTGTCTTAAGTTTCAAGGGGGAAAAAGGGTAAAATACTGCTAGGTGTGCTGACTTCAAAGATATTTGATTATTATAAAATTGAAAACGAGTATTTCACTTGCCAATAAATGTATTAAATAATGACTCTGATAATATACAATTAACATGATTGTTACAGAAAAAAAAAAGGTGTTAATATTTTTATTTTACTGTTCATTACATTGGTTACATTAATATTTCCGGCTCTGTAATTTGTTGCAAACCAATATGAAACACAGTATCTACAAAATAACATTTAAATCTATTCACTATATACGGATTTTGATCCGAAAAAAATGTTTCATTTTTAATATGACGGTATAGAATCACTTATTCTGGTCAAACATTTTCTAAATATATAAGGTTTGATATTATACATTTTAATTTTTTTAAATTTATTAATACTTTATCGAAGAAACATAACTTTTAAAAGTTTTAAATTTTTTTCTTTGTTGCTTAAGCATAATTTAGGCCTTTAAAATTAAAATAATTTTACGAAAAATAATAATTTAGTGTAAAAAACAGTTGGGTTCTACTTAATATTGCAAAATATTTGAATGGCATAACTAATAAATATTTTTATGAAGTACATACAAACATCTTTCATAAGAGTTCATAAAATTACATTGATAAGTTAAAACAGCTAACTCTCTCAGTAAATAGCTAAAAAGGTGAATGTACTCTATGTTCACCATATTGGTTTGAAGGAATCCATTATTTTGGGCTTAGGTCAGATCAATTTCTGTACACTGAAGCTGACACATTTAGTTTCGGTGACAAAAAGTCATCTGCCTCGTGTTATCTGTCTAATTGCACATAAACTGGAATGCAAAATATAAATATTTGTGTATTTATGTGTTTACATATGTATATATAGGCCCTATCGGCTTTTCTTTGATGTTTGGCGTACAGTTGACTTGACAATCCTTGGACGACTAACCAGTAATGAACAGAAAGAAGGAAGCACTTTGACTCAATCATGTGTACGGACGGGAAAAATTTGCGGTTTCAATGACCTCTAGGATAGACTCCACGATACCCTACATGCTCGGGTAAATGCCACGTGCTGATTGGCTACTGTCTTGTGATAACTGCCAAATGCGATGCTTATGATTGATACTTCTTTGGGTTAAGGTTTTTCACTGGATCAAAGTCCTTCATATAAACTGTAAGCCAATCACAGAAGCAATATGAAAGTACATGTGTTTGGATTCTAGCATGACGTGAAATGAATCCGTGACTTCTTCCGTTCTCTAATCATGCGGGATCCAGTCCAAAGGATGAAAAACTTTGGTGCGAGCCAATGAGCACTAAAATAATTGTAGTTGATTATTGCCATGAGTGAAAAAAAATCACGCAATAAACGTGTTTATAACTACTTAATATCCCGTGGGTGTGTAAGTCCATCCTAGAGGTCGTTGAAAGGGAGTGGAAAAAATTCACGGTTTCAAGGAGTTCCAGGATATACTCCACAGTCCTCTAGAGTATAATAGAGAAAATACAACATTTTCGTAGGCTGTTATGTTGCTAGACCTCTTTAGAAGTTAGTCTCCAATTCGAGACCTATCTGGTCGAGTGTTTCTCTCTGGCCCACAGTGCTGTACATAAACTGAGCCAATAGCGAATCCAGCATTATGGTGTAAGTACTTAAATTCTAGCCTATTGCCGAATGTATCTGCGAAATTTTCCAGTTCCTAGTCATTGATATGGAACGGAAAAATTCACGGGTTGATTTCTCTATAGACTAAAATTGAAATATTTATACCTGCTGGCTCACAGTACATCTGGGACAGTAAGAGACCATCCAACAAAGAAGCATCGAATCACAGGCCACCCAGTCGAGACATCTCGCAACGTGGAATTTTCCCGAGTGAACAGGGGATTATGGAGGCTAGCCTAGAGGTCATGAATAGAGCCACGGAAATTTCGCGGATTCATTTAGTCGCAAGCTAGAATGCAAACCTCCGCACTATCGCACTGTGTTCATGATTGGACCGCAGTTTTCTGGACACGCCCCTCTACGACCGTGAGCCAACGATGTCCAGCTAGGAGAAAAGTAAGCGAATCAGGTAGTGCTAAATAACAAGGATAAAAATGTTCTCGCTAAGAAATCAACCAATGGGAAAGTAAACATGGGTCGAGCACACCTATAACTTTGAATTCTATCCTGAGGCCAGAGGAATCCGCGATATTTCCGGGACTCTAGTCATGAAACCAGACTTTTTTTTCCAGGCCATAGTCATTGAACCTGTGGATTTTTCCCCTCTACCAGTCGCAATAAGTAACTAACTCCAGCGCCGTCGCACTCCGCCCGGCGCAGGAAATGACGTCAGACGGCCGGTGCAGACGTCCTAGCACGCACTCTTCTTATTGTCTCTTCAGTTCGGTTTCCTAGCGTGCGGTATGTTTTAATGGCGTCTGCGCCTCGCGACAAGAGTCTTCAGCGAGGCGTATTTTATATCCAGTCTTTTATTTCTCCTCCCCCCTTTTACAGGCCAGTCATCCTTCGCGAACATCCTTCTCCTTTCGACGACAGGCCTAGCTGGCATCCTTCTCGGCGTTGCATCCCCGTTTTATTTCGCGAGGCAAAACAAGACAGCAAGACGGCGAGAGATTTTTTTTCTTTCTCTCTTCCCCTCTTTTATTTCGTTTCTCGCGTTTTTTTTTTTGTCTTTTTATTTTCGTCCCATCCGTTTTTTTTTTGCCCTATGGGATAGTAAAATCCGTCTGGAGACTGGGGTCATGTGAGATGTGTTGCGGTAGGCCGCGAAGCGGCGCTCTTTTGAGCAGAGCTACTCCAACGCCCTTTCTCTCTGGAGAGAGTGAGAGAGAGTGAGAGACAGAGAGAGTGAGAGAAAAAGAGAGTGAGAGAGAGAGAATTCGACGGAGGCAGAACACGCTCGCCGTAGCCGACACAAGTCTTACAGGGAATGTCACAAAAAAATTAACTCTCCCGGTGGCTCCTGCTATGCACCGGCTAAAGAGCTGAAAATGTAAAGCAGCAAGGCATGTTAGTACTATAGAAAAGGGGCTCCGGGCACAGGCTCCAGGCGCGAGGTGCCGGTGACGAGCCACATCTCTGATTCTGATGCCACGACGGCCATATTGGATGAGCGTAACGGGACACAGCGTAACGGGACACAGCGTAACAAGAAAAGTATATCACGGCGGTCAACTTGGATCCAACATCATTAAATCGAGCGCCCACTCATTATGATGAAATTTTCGTCTCTGTCGCCATATTGATATTTTCTGTTCTGCTGGAGGCCGCCATCTTGGATGCCGTCGACTTTGTTTCTGTTGTATGTTCCTAGATAGCGCCAGCCTCTCTCTTGATTTTTTTTCTGTTAAACTGGAGGCTGCCATCTTGGATACCGTCGACTTTGTTTCTGCTGTTTGTTCATAGAGAGCGCCAGCGTCGCTCTGTCTCATCCAATAAGGTCGATCCTCCGTTACCTACCATAGCTATTATGGTCCTTATCAACATATGAAATTAAATTTTTTATATACAAAATGCATTGGAAGCGCTGTGATTCGAACCATCGCAGCTCTGATCTCTAGGTTGGAAAACATACGCCTTTAACCGCATGGCCATCGAGACATTTACCAGACTGAGAATTAAATAAGGTATATATAAAAATAACATGAATATTCGGACTTGTAAATTTTTTTAATTTGAAGTAATAATAACACCACTTGTTCCAGACTGAACCACCATCGTGTATTAAGACGTAACAGTTGCTATTATCGCTAAGGTCACCATCTTGAAACTCCGTAATTTTATGTTAGAAAATCGGGAAAAAATTTAAAAATCATTTTAAAAATTAATCAACCGAATTACATATTTAAAATCCTTAAAATCACCGTTCCACTTTAAGTGACGGCCGCCATCTTGAAAAACCGTATTATAATGCTAGAGATACGAGAAAAATTCCAAAATTCATCAAAAAAATTTACTTATTAGAATACCGATTGATTAGTTCGATTCCTGTCCTTGGTTCGAAACCGCTAAGAGCCAATAAAACAACAGATCCTTCCTCCACAGAAGCCACCTACAGACTGATCTACCGCCACCAATACCAGGGTATACAGGTATATACCATCAACTGGTATGACATGTCCGCCATCTTGTCTTCATCCGCTGGAGACCACCATCTTGTTTTCGTCTGCTAGAGTGTGCTGATACCATGTTAGTATAATTTTCTGGTCACCATACCTTTGTCCTCAATGGTTGGCATTGAACATTGACCTTGACCTTGAACTTTGACATTGACCTTGAACTTTGACCTTGACCTTGAAATTTGACCTTGAAGTTGAAATTTTAACTTGACCTTGAACTTTGACCTTGATGACAATCATGGAACCGACATTTTATGTTCAGTACATGCTACCAGGAGCTACCGCCTGCTAGTGATCATTACCACCAACTAGTTTTCGTCTGCTGGAGGACACCATCTTTTATGTGTACTCGTCTTACCATCATGCTAGTTTTATTATAACCTGCGACAGTGCAGTAATTATTATTACTGAGGTGCCGCCATCTTGAAATTTGGGTGCCATCTTGAAATCATGAAATTATTTAGCTAGAAATGCGGGAAATATTCCAACAGTCTCCAAAAAAATCAATTATTAATTACAGATTGATTGGATCCGCGTCTGTCCTTGGTTCGATACTAGATCGATGTAAAACGTTTAATTTTATGTAAAAAAATAATAATGTCAATAAACCATGATCAAAATTCTTAAAAAGATTTTAAATCCTCTACTACCATCATCCTATAAGCCATCAAGACCAGCATCTTGGAAAATTCGTAATAATTAACCTAGAAATTCAGGAAAAAGTAAATATTCATTAAATAAATTTACAACCAATATACTGATTAATAAGGTCGACTGAGGTCCTTGGCAAGATCCTGGACGAAGCTGAAAGAAATTTAAATTAAATACCAGAAAAGTGTAAGGTTCGAGAAATAAAACACCACATGTTCTTTTATGAACCTAATATTTATTACATAATTTCTATCCTACTACAGGATCACTTGCAAAAGTCAGCAATCTTATAAACATTTGGCCCTGCATAGATGTGCAACGACTACTTCTTAGCTCCAACACATCCAACTGCTCCAAATGCTCCAAGAGCTCCATTTGCCAAATGCGCCAACAGCTCCAACTGCCAAATGCTCCAACAGCTCTAAATGCCATATGCTCCAACTGCACCAAATGCTCCAAATGCTCCAACAGCTCAAAATGCTCCAAATGCTCCAACAACTCCAACAACTCCAAATGCACCAAATGCTCCAAATGCTCCAACAGCTCCAAATGCTCCAAAAGCTCCAAAGGCTCCAAATGCTCCAACAGCTCCAACAGCTCCAAATGCTCCAAAGGCTGCAAATGCTCCAACAGCTCCAACCACTCCAAATGCTCCAACATTTCCAAATGCTCCAAAAGCTCCAAATGTCAAATGCTCCAACAGCCTCCAAATGCTCCAACAGCCTCCAAATGCTTAAAACATCGCCAAATGCTCCAAATGGCTCCAACAGCTCCAAATGTTTCCAAATGCTCCAAAAGGCTTCAAATGTTACAACAGCCTCCAAATGCTCCAAATGCTCCAAATGGCTCCAACAGCACCAAATGGCTCCAAATGCTCCAAAAGGCTCCAAATGTTCCAAATGCTCCCTCCAAATGCACCAACAATTCAAATGCTCCAAATGCTCTAACAGCTCCAAAAGGCTCCAAATGCTCCAAATGCTCCAACAGCTCCAAAAGGCTCTAAATCATCAATCGGCTCCAAATTATCCAAAAGTTCCCTCTTCATTTGTCTCCAACTAATTTCAATTACTACATTTATCGAACTTGGCATGATTACTTACATGTCTTTATTAGTATACATTTTGTCTGGCAGTGGTGACGTTTTTTACACCTTTAAGTTATAAGTTTTATTTAGAAATCAGATTTCGAGAAGTGGTAGATACCATCTTGAAAAAAATTAATAATTTATCTTCAAGTTTATACACAAAAATTTAATTTATGCCATTAATGTATGTGGCCAGCTTCCCTCAGTTCTTTGAGTATGAAGAATATTTCTTTAATGTTCGAAAAGTTTCTTGCATAAAGCGAACAATGTAGTAGTCTTAGTCTGTCAACGAATATGTTAGGATCTTCCCATGAGGTATAATCAATCTCTTTTGCTACGTTCATCATCCTTGCATGTTTATAATAAATATTATTATCTCTTATGTCTTTCGTTTTAACACCAACCACAAGGTCACTTTCGTCATCGTGCCAGTGATTATCACAAGCTTGATCAGGATAATTTATTTTATTCCGACGTTTCCATCGTTTTGGTCTCAAGCCACCATCACAGTCTTCGATCTTTCCTGCTTTAGGTGCTTCACTACAGTACTCAATCATGTCAGCCTTATATGTGTTAGCACAGTCATCGATAATGTCATCCTCAGATGTTTCACCACAATCTTCAATCATGCCAGCTTCAGATGATTCATCAAAGTCTTCGACTTTGTAAGCTTCAGGTGGTTCTCCATCTTTCACATTATCATGGAGACGACTAGATATTGGAGTAAATATCTTTTCATTTCTAATGTGGCTGCCACTTTCTTCGTTTGTTTTAAATTTTAATTTATTATCTTGATCTAGATCAGTATTTTTAGCATTAGCTTTATCGCCTTCGTTCTTCCACGATGTTGTAGCCCAGTCTTCGTTATCTTTATTCATCTTAACTGTACAGTTCTTGCAATGTCTATCCAAGTAATATCTTCTACCAAAGGATTTCTGACACTGTCTGCAATGAAATGGTTTTTGACAAGGACCCAAATTAAACTCGCTTCTCTCATGTCGTTTAGCATTCTTTCTCAAGGTAAACACCTTGCTACAGTATCTACAGTGATGACGTTTTGTTACAGCTACAAATACCAAATCAGGATTCATATTAGTTACTGAAACTAATGCCAGATGCAAACTAAGAGTTTTAAATTAGATCTATTACTTAAATATAATTTTTTAATTATTTCATCAGCGAAAATTAATTTATCTCATTCAAAGGTACTTGTTGCTAGTAGTTCTGCTTTTCAACAACAGATGTCGCCACATGTTACTTGCAGGTAAATAATATTTAGTTATTTTATGCGGGATGCGGGATGCTCACTAACGATCGCAAAAGAAGGATGGCTTCGCTAGACTCCAAGGAGAAGGAAGTTTGTTCTTCCAGTTAGTGTTTCTCAGATGTCTCATGGCATATTATTATTTGACTGAGTAATGGTTTAATTTTTAGTTCCACCTGATAAAAAAAAAATATTTCAAGTGCTGATTTAGTAGCAGAAATTCTCGAATTAAATGTAACTCGAAATAAAATGTCATGACTCATTTGGTAAAAATTCCTTCATAGAGAGATCGAGTGATCATTTGAGATTTCTAGCCAGGAATAATCGGAACTACTTAGAGAAAACCATCAAAATATTGTCAAGTATAATCAGGAGCACACGGAGAAAACCGCCATAATATTGTCAAGAATAAACGGAACTACTTGGAATCTGTTTTTGTATTTTTTTCGTTTTTAATTTTAATTTTTTATTAATTTTTTTCTGTAATTTTGTGATATCAAAGAAAACTTTTGGCGGTTTTCTCCGTGTGCTTCAGATTATTCTTGTCAATAATATGGTGGTATTCTCCGTGTGCTCCTGAATATTCTTGTCAATATTATGGTGGTTTTCTCCAAGTAGTTCCGTTTATTCCTGGCTAGAAATCTCAGATGATCACTTGATCTCTCCATGAAGGAATTTTTACCAAATGAGTCATGACATTTTATTTCGAGTTACATTTAATTCGAGAATTTCTGCTACTAAATCAGCATATGCGATATTTTTTTTACCAGGTGGAACTAAAAAATAAACAACCATTACTCAGTCAAATAATAATATGCCATGAGACATCTGAGAAATACTAACTGGAAGAACAAACTTCCTTCTCCTTGGAGTCTAGCGAAGCCATCCTTCTTTTGCGATCGTTAGTGAGCATCCCGCATCCCGCATAAAAGAACTAAATATTATTTACCTGCAAGTAACATGTGGCGACATCTGTTGTTGAAAAGCAGAACTACTTGCAACAAGTACCTTTGAATGAGATCAATTAATTCTCGCTGATGAAATAATTAAAAATTTATATATAAGTAATAGATCTAATTTAAAACTCTTAGTTTGCATCTGGCATCGCAGTAGATACTGTAGCAAGGTGTTTACCTTGAGAAAGAATGCTAAACGACATGAGAGAAGCGAGTGTAATTTGTGTCCTTGTCAAAAACCATTTCATTGCAGACAGTGTCAGAAATCCTTTGGTAGAAGATATTACTTGGATAGACATTGCAAGAACTGTACAGTTAAGATGAATAAAGATAACGAAGACTGGGCTACAACATCGCGGAAGAACGAAGGCGATAAAGCTAATGCTAAAAATACTGATCTAGATCAAGATAATAAATTAAAATTTAAAACAAACGAAGAAAGTGGCAACCACATTAGAAATGAAAAGATATTTACTCCAATATCTAGTCGTCTCCATGATAATGTGAAAGATGGAGAACCACCTGAAGCTTACAAAGTCGAAGACTTTGATGAATCATCTGAAGCTGGCATGATTGAAGATTGTGGTGAAACATCTGAGGCTGACATGATCGATGACTGTGCTAACACATATAAGGCTGACATGATTGAGTACTGTACTGAAGCACCTAAAGCAGGAAAGATCGAAGACTGTGATGGTGGTCTGAGACCAAAACGATGGAAACGACATAATAAAATAAATTATCCTGTTCAAGCTTGTGATGCTGACATGATTGAAGACTGTGCTGACACATCTAAGGCTGACATGAATGAGTACTGTGCTGAAGCACCAAAAGCATGCCAGAGCGAAGACTGTGATGGTGGCTTGAGACCAAAACGATGAAAACGTCGGAATAAAATAAATTATCCTGATCAAGCTTGTGATAATCACTGGCACGATGACGAATGTGACCTTGTGGTTGGTGTTAAAACGAAAGACACCAGAGATAATAATATTTATTATAAACATGCAAGAATGATGAACGTAGCAGAAGACATTGATTATACCTCATGGGAAGATCCTAACATATTGGTTTGACAGACTAAGACTACTACATTGTTCGCTTTGTGCAGGAAACTATTCGAACATTAAAGAAATATCCTTCATACTCAAAGAACTGAGGGAAGCTGGCTACATACATTAATGGCTTAAATTAAATTTATGTGTATAAACTTGACGATAAATTAATATATTTTTTTAAGATGGTATCTACCACTTCTCGAAATCTGATTTCTAAATAAAACTTATAACTTAAAGGTGTAAAAAACGTCACCAGTGCCAGTCAAAATGTATACTAATAAAGACATGTAAGTAATCATGCCAAGTTCGATAAAAGAAGTAATTGAAATCAGTTGGAGCCAAATGAAGAGGTAACTGTTGGATAGTATGGAGCCGATTGATGATTTAGAGCCTTTTAGAGTATTTGGTGCTGTTGGAGCATTTGGAGCCTTTTGGAGCTGTTGGAGCCATTTAAAGCCTTTTGGAGCTGTTGGTGCATTTGGAGCTGTTGGAGCCATTTAAAGCCTTTTGGAGCTGTTGGTGCATTTGGAGCTGTTGGAGCATTTGGAGCTGTTGGAGCATTTGGAGCCTTTTGGAGCATTTGTAGCCTGTTGGAGCATTTGGAGCCTTATGGAGCTGTTATAGCATTTGGAGCTTTTGGAGCTGTTGGAGCAATTTGGAGCTGTTGGAGCCATTTGGAGCCTTTTGGAGCATTTGGAGCCATTTGGAGCCATTTGGAGCTTTTGGAGCCATTTGGAGCATTTTGAGCATTTGGAGGCTGTTGTAGCATTTGGAGCCTTTTGGAGCATATGCAAACATTTGGAGCTGTTGGAGCCATTTGGAGCATTTAGAGCTGTTTTAAGCATTTGGAGGCTGTTGGAGCATTTGGAGGCTGTTGGAGCATTTGACATTTGGAGCTAGTGGAGCATTTGGAGCTGTTGGAGCATATGGAGCTGTTGGAGCTGTTGGATCACTTGGAGCATTTGGAGCTGTTGGAGCATTTGGAGCATTTGGAGCGATTGGAGCATATGGCATTTGGAGCTGTTGGAGAATTTGCTGCCTTTGGAGCATTTGGAGCTGTTGGAGCCTTTTGGAGCATTTGGAGCCTTTGGAGCATTTGGAGCTGTTGGAGCATTTGGAGAATCTGGTGCATTTGGAGCTGTTGGAGCTGTTTGAGCACTTAGAGCATTTGGAGCTGTTTGAGCATTTAGAGCATTTGGAGCGGTTGGAGCATATGGCATTTGGAGCTGTTGGAGCATTTGGAGCTGTTGGAGCATTTTGGAGCATTTGGAACTGTTGGAGCATTTGGTGCAGTTAGATCTGTTGGAGCTAAGAAGTAGTCGTTGCACGTCTATGCAGGGCTAAATGTTTACAAGATTGCTGACTCTTGCAAGTGATGCTGTAATAGGATAGAAATTATGTAATAAATATTATGTATGTAAAAGAACTTGTGGTGTTTTATTTCTCGAACCTTACACTTTTCTGGTATTTAAATTAAATTTCTTTTAGCTTCGTCCAGGATCGTGCCAAGGACCTTAGTCGACCTTATTAATCAGTATATTGGTTGTAAATTTATTTAATTAATTTTTTAATTTTTCCTGAATTTCTAGGTTAATTATTACGAATTCTCCCAGATGTTGGTCTTGGTGGCTTATAGGCTGATGGTAGTAGAGGATTTAAAGTCTCTTTAAGAATTTTGAACATGGTTTATCGACATTATTATTTTTTACATGAAATTAAACGTTATTGCATCGATCGAGTATCAAACCAAGGACAGGAGCGGATCGAATCAATCTGTATATTAATAATTGATTTTCCGGAGAATTTTGGAATATTTCCCGCATTTCTAGCTAAATGATGTATTGATTTCAAAATGGCGCCCAAATTTCAAGATTGTGGGCTCCTCAGTAATAATAATTACTGCACTGTCGCAGGTTAGAATAAAACTAGCATGATAGTAAGACGAGTACACATACAAGATGGTGTCCTCCAGCAGACGAAAAGAAGTTGGTGGTAATGACCACTAGCAGGCGGTAGCTCCTGGTAGCATGTACTGAACATAAAATGTCGGATCCATGATGGTCGTCAAAGTCAAATTTCAAGGCCAAGGAAAAATTTCAAGGTCAAGGTCAAATTTCAAGTTCAAGGTCAAAGTTCAAGGTAAAGGTCAAATTTCAAGGTGAAGGTCAAAGTTCTAGGTCAAAATCAAAGTTCACGGTCAAAGTCAAATTTCAAGGTCAAGGTCAAAGTCAAATTTCAAGGTCAAGGTAAAAGTTCAAGGTCAAGGTCAAATTTCAATGCCAACCATTGAGGACAAAGGTATGGTGACCAGAAAATTATTCTAACATGGTATCAGCACACTCTAGCAGACGTAAACAAGATGGTGGTCTCCAGCGGATGAAGACAAGATGGCGGACATGTCATACCAGCTGATGGTATATACCTGTATACCTGGGTATTGGTGGCAGTAGATCAGTCTGTAGGTGGCTTCTGTGGAGGAAGGATCTGTTGTTTTTTGGCTCTTAGCGGTTTCGAACCAAGGACAGGAATCGAACTAATCAATCGGTATTCTAATAAGTAAATTTTTTTGATGAATTTTGGAATTTTTCTCGTATCTCTAGCATTATAATTACGGGTTTTCAAGATGGCGGCCGTCATGAAAAGTGGAACGGTGATTTTAAGGATTTTAAATATGTAATTCGGTTGATTAATTTTTTTAATGATTTTTAAATTTTTTCCCGATTTTCTAACATAAAAATTACGGAGTTTCAAGATGGTGACCTTAGCGATAATTGCAACTGTTACGTCTTAATACACGATGGTGGTTCTGTCTGGAACAAGTGGTGTTATTATTACTTCAAATTAAAAAAATGTACAAGTCCGAATATTCATGTTATTTTTATATATACCTTACTTAATTCTCAGTCTGGTAAATGTCTCGATGGGCATGCGGTTAAAGGCGTATGTTTTCCAACCTAGAGATCAGAGCTGCGATGGTTCGAATCACAGCGCTTCCAATGCATTTTGTATAAAAAATTAAATTTAATATGTCGATAAGGACCATAATAGCTATGGTAGGTAATGGAGGATCGACCTTATTGGATGAGACAGAGCGACGCTGGCGCTCTCTATGAACAAACAGCAGAAACAAAGTCGACGGTATCCAAGATGGCAGCCTCCAGTTTAACAGAAAAAAAATCAAGAGAGAGGTTGGCGCTATCTAGGAACAAACAACAGAAACAAAGTCGACGGCATCCAAGATGGCGGCCTCCAGCAGAACAGAAAAAATCAAGAACGACGCTGGCGCTATCTAGGAACAAACAACAGAAACCAAGTCAACGATATCCAAGATGGCGGCCTCCAGCGGAACAGAAAAAATCAATATGGCGACAGAGACGAAAATTTCATCATAATGATTGGGGCGCTCGATTTAAAGATGTTGGATCCAAGTTGACCCCCGTGATCTACTTTTCTTGTTACGCTGTGTCCCGTTACGCTGTGTCCCGTTACGCTGTGTCCCGTTACGCTCTGTCCCGTTACGTTCATCCAAGATGGCCATCGTGACTTCAGAATCAGAGATGTGGCTCGTCACCGGCACCTCGCGCCGGGAGCCTGTGCCCGGAGCCCCTTTTCTATACTACTCATGTTTTAATGTACTATATAGGCGTAAATCTGATTTTATACATCATACATGTAGGGCCGAGCATTTTTTTTTTTCGGAAAAAATCTGAACGCCTATCAGACTGCAATATGGCATGCCAGCGGTTTCTTCCTTGCGATTATCGGCCGTCTGCAAGAGAAGCCAATGTCTTACATAGACGTGATTGCTTCCGTTACGAATTATTGTGATTGGTGCTCTGATAGTAGACTTGTACCTGTAACAAAGACAGTCATTTACAAAACACAGACGATGTTAAGTTTTTTTAACCTAAAAATAATCTCGAAATATTTTCATGCAAAAATACATGCTGCTTAACGCATGTCTCGTTGAGGGAGGGGGGGGGGGAGGGTGCGAATATTTGAAAGTACGGGCACACACACGGTGTGCAGAGCTTCAGGAAAAAAAACGCGATTTCTGAACTACTCGACATATCCGAGAGGGGTCTGTTTAAAAAAAAAAATTAAAATTCGCTAAGGGCGGAATTATCCCATTTGACAGGTCTCACAAGTCAGTTCCCAATGAGCATGTGCAATTTGCCAAAGTATATAGGAGATCGAGGAGTATATACTAGAATTCTTTAAACCGCGAATTTATCCAGTACCTACCTCTAGGAAAGACTCCACAGTCCTCTGAATACTCGGACAAATGTCACCTGTTCATTGGTTGCCCACGAGAGATTTCCTATTGGCTCAGTATCCTCTTCATGTTATACGTGCTGGTTGTAGAAACTGTTCAAAAGTGTAACCGATTCGATTGGATTTGAGCCTATTGAGAAATGAACACGTGAATTTTTCCCGTCTATTTTAATGTGAAGTGACCAGTGAATTCGGGATATTTTCCGGCTCCAGGCCAAACACCACAAACGTCTGGGTAATCCAGTCGATGTCACGTGTTAATTGGGTGCTGCCACGTTACATCTTCTCCCCAGGTCGTAAACGATTCAGCCAGATGTCATTTTACAGCTGTCATTTTCATTGGCTTCTGGTTCTCTAGCACGTCGATTAGGATCTTTAAGCTCAAGACGTCGCACACTGGTCCCAAATCCTAAAAAGCTGGCCAAAAGTAAATGCCTTTATGAATTTCGATGAAAATTCGTATCTGGGGGTTTCAAAGGTCACTGATTTTAAATCCAAAGTAGAATTAAGAAATAAATCAAAATGGCTACTATATCATAGCTCAGAAATTGTTTCTCACATATTATACATACATATATAGAAATTGTCAAAAGCTACTGACACGAATCATAAATTAAAAAAAAAAATAGTGAACTTTATATAGACAAAAAATTTGGGAAAATGTCACTCTCTGGATGAGAAATTCAGTGTGCAAGAGTTTCAAAGGTTGCTGATAACGAAAATTAACTTAAAAATAATAAAATGCATTTGATAACTATGATAATTAATAAAATAAATAAAAATTTTAAACCTTTAGATATTGAGGTCGAGAAAATAGATCACTAGAATAAAGTAATTAATAACTAATAACTATTACAATGATAATTAACATTATTTTCGTTAAAATTTTACCTTTTCTCAGTCGCTATCCGACAAATGTTTTGAAGATTCATTGTCATCACCACCACCACCATCGTTGCTTTCATGATAGCGGATCCAAAAGTTCAATTGCGTGTGGGGATAATGATTTAAGTTTTTTGGAGGAACTTTCCGCAAACTGGAGACCAGTGGATATGACGTTACCAAAAGCCTGCAAAAAAAGTCTTCCATGTTTTTGATTCGGTCACATTTTCGCGCAAAATCTTCTCTGAATCTTTTAATGTACTTGTTACACGACTCTTCAGCTTCAGAAATTTGTCCTATAGGAATAATCAAAGAATCTATAAATTTTGTGACCGTGAATAAGAATTTTATGGACTGTTGTAGGCATAAAATACCATAGATAGAGTTCGACAAATTTACGTGCAGTATCTTCAGTGTAGTTCTGAAACTTTTCTACATTTATTTCAAAACCACAAGAAATTGCTTGCAATATAACATGTAGGGGAACCTGGGGCAGAATGGGGAAGCGGGGCATAACGGGGAACCACGATTTTATCGTCAATAACGTGCTGCCAACTGTTATGTGTAGACGGAACTTAAACTCCAAAGTGAAACACAGCGCCACAGCCTATCCGGAGCCATCTTGTTGTTTGCAGTTCGTTAGAAGTGGCAGTATGCTGTTTCAGACTGTGTGTTTTGCAATGTTTACGTTTTATTCCAGCCAAGGTAACTAAATATACTTACTTATTTAAAATTTATACTTATACTAATTAAAAAGTGCATGTCTTTAGCGACAATTTATGAATGCCATCTAATGTTTTAGATAAGTACATTTTTAGCTAGAAGGTTGTAACCAAAAATGTTTCTCAAGGGGCAAAACGGGGTACCTAGGCCTACTACCCCATTTTGCCCCATGTTTGTTTAACTAAATACTGAAATGACAATTTGTGAATATCTGCATAGATTATTTATTCTAAAAAATCTACTTATATAAAATGTACAAATCAGTGTCTCTGAAATTCTAAGGCATCCTGAAATTTCTCTTTGAAAACCTGAAGCTACATCGGCGGCACGTGCAATGGGCTTCAATAAAGTAGCAGTATCGAAGTTTTTTGATCTCTTAACAGAGGTTGTTGACAAATATGGCCTCACTGCAGATAAAATATATAATGTTGATGAGATGGGAATCACTGTTAATCCCAAAGTTCATTACCGAATTATTTCTCAGAGGGGTAGACGGCAGGTTGGTACTGTGACTTCAGCTGAAAGAGGGTAAACTGTAACAGCAGAAATTTGTTTTTGGCTGCTGGTGTTTATATACCACCTATGCTAATCTTTCCAAGGAAAAGGATGCAACAAGAGTTTCAAACAGGACTACCTTCTATATCATGGGCTGAGGTTGAAGATAAAGTATGGATCACAAAGGAATCATTTATTTTATGGTTTAATAAGTTTGTTACCTTTCTAGAGCATCCAAACAATCACCAGTGCTTCTCTTGCTTGATGGGCATGCATCTCATACTAAAAACCTTCAACTAATTTATACAGCCCGGGAAAATGGTGTTATTTTATTGTGCTTTCCTCCTCACTGTTCCTATAATCTACAACCACTAGATGTATCATTCATGAAGCCCCTCAGCAAGTATTACGAAGATGAAGTGAGGAAATTGTTGCGTTTTCATCCTGGACGCGTAGTAACGTTATTTCAGCTTGCATCTCTGTTTGGATCAGCTTACTTGCAGGCTGCAACTATGTTGACTGCCATCAATGGTTTTCGGAAGACTGGGATCTGGCCTGTTGATAGGAATGTGTTCACTGAAGTAAATGTTCTTCCTGCAGATCTCACTGACATAGGTTTACTAGCTGATGGTCCTAGCTCTGTACCACCTTTGCAAATTCCTACCACAGATGACCCTCAAGAAGGGTGCTCTAACTCGGCAGATGCAGAATTCCAAACAGAAACTTCAACTCCCTTACCTGAAACATCCTTTCAAAGTAGAGCTACTCTTTTCACTTTCCCAAATTGTTCTCCTGAAAATGTTCTACCTGTCCCCAAAGTAGTACAAGGCGAAAAGAGGAAAACACGTTAAAGGGGAACAACATCAATTTTTACTGCATCTCCCTATAAGGCAGAATTACTAGTCATCCAGAATAAAAAAGACCAAATAATTGACACGAACAGCACAGAAACAGCTCAATTTAGATGAACAAAAAAAGAAAAGAAAGAAAAACATAAGTCTCCTCTCCTCAAGTGCTCAATAAGTGAGAGTGAAGAAAGTCAAGATGACGATGCGGAGTGCCTGTACTGCATTGACTTTTATTCTAAGTCAAATGAGGATGGATAAGTTGTTCAAGATGTTTAAAGTGGGCTCACAATTCGTGTGCTGGTAATGACAGTAATGATGACGAAGTGGTTCACATCTGTGAACACTGTGTACACTAACTGCCATAAATTTATGTATTTTCATTCAACATAATTGTATGCTCTTATTTAATGCTTAATGTTAACTATATATTAAACTTATTAAACTTATTTCGAAAATTCAAATTATTGGTTTCAAAATTCATTATAACTATACCCCATTTTGCCCCATACTAGGGGCAAAATGGGGCAAAATGCACTTTCTTATTTAAATGATGATTATTAAAATCAATAGTAATTTTTAATTTTTAATTTATGATTTAGTTATTCTTCATAGAATCAAATTTATCAGTTTGTAACATTTCTAACTACTTTTATTACCTTCCAACCATTAGATACCCCATTTTGCCCCAGGTTCCCCTAATCTGTTTATCAATTCTTCATCAATTCCCCTTAATGAAGCTGAAATTTTAGAATTTTCGAAAAAACGCCGAGCTGTATTTACGTAATTTGAATCTCCATATCCTTGTTTTGGTTGATCAACAATAAGCCCTAATTTGTCACGAAAACCTTGTATGTATTTTTTTCTTCTCTCAACACTTTCCTTATCGTCCTTGCGGCCTTGCCACTTTATATTTCTAATTTGTAACTCACGTGCAAACAACATTCAAAAACCGTATCCAAGCATGCAGTGGCGATATTCCGAATTCCAAGTGATCCTAATTGATGTTTTTTTTTTTTTTGTAAAATACTGTCGATATCATTAAATTTTTTGGATGTAGCTTGACAAAGGTAGCAACGCATAGGCCTACTCGACAATGTATTGGTTATAGCATTACAAACTTTACTATCTACCATTGTTAACACGAGTTTGAAATTGATGTTAATTTGTTTTCCATCCATTACTGTTTGGAAGGGCACAAGGTTTCTTTCTTGCATTTTGATACTATCAACTTCGTGTCTGGTAGCTTCGGCAGTTTCTTGAATAAATTTAGTTTTAATTGGGCGACAATATCTTGGTGATGAAGGTCGAAGATTTTTCCAAATAATGACATGTGAACTGACTTTATCATATATTTGCAACGGAACGAGCGAAATAACGAAAATGTTGGCACCTGATTTATGGCCATCTTCATCGCTAAATGTTTGTTTGTAGGTGCTTTGACCAGAAGTGCCATCACATCCCCATTTGCATACTAATTCTAAATTAACAACTTCGTTTTCAGGAAGAATTTTAACTACCTCTGATTGTACCATTAAAATTATTTCAACTGTATGATTTAACAATGCTTGAAGTGTAACTGTAGCTCCACTTTCAGTGACCAAAAAATCTGAATTTTCAGGTCAACACTTCTTTTTAGAATCTAATACATTATTATAAGGCGGGTACAATTTAAAATGTTTTTCTACGCTTAAAGAACGTATTCCTTGATACTGACTTTTGGACAGTTTATTTTCTATAACAAATGATAATGCTTCGTTGCCTGACAGTGTATTCTCTGTAACACGTTGCATAGCTTTCTGGTACTTTGATGCTTTTGATGGACTGCCTTCTGTGACAGCCTTAACTAATTTCGAAGCAAGTATATTTCCTGAAGCCCGGAGACCCATTTGTGTAGCGTAGGCCAGTGCTTTGACGCTATGTTCTTCTCGAACCTATTCTGTCTTCCTTCGTTTTTACCGTTCACTCAAATCGTCCCAACTTGACAAAGGACGCCCTATTGTTTTGTTCGCGGAAGCCTCCAAACATTTATTTTCAACTGTGAAATATACAGGAACGTTGAGCCAAATATCGAATTTTTCGAAGAATTTTCTTTCAAGTCTATTAACCTGTTTCCACTTTTTTCTAAACTTCGATACCAATTTCGCAATGACATCTTTCAAATTTTGTGGCAAAATGTATTTATGTCTAAACTTTTTCGATACCTCTGTTTCAACAATTTCATTCACCATGTTAATATTTTCATTTAATACAGTTTTCACAAATAGAAAAATTTCCTTTTTCGTGCAAGAAAATTATTTGGTATCGTTTGCAGATTCTGAAAATTTAGAATTAAATGTTATTAACAAAAATATTTTTTACCAATTTATTGTAAATAATATTTCATAAAAAAACTCAAAACTAAATGTGAAAAATGTGGGTTAAAAAGCGCATCCATGTCATCGAATAAAAATCATAACAGAAGCCAAAGCTGCAGCTAGCTGCAGCTAATTTTTTGACATGTTTTAAAAATATTAATGATCTACAAATGCCATTTGGTTTCAGAGTGGGATCTTGTGGAACTTTTAACTTATGGCTTTTATTAAAATTTCATCTTCAAAAGTGATATAGAAATCACGTCATCATTTATTATTTATTTGTTATTAAAATAATTAATAATATTAATTAATGGCAACACATTTGAAATTTACTTACGTTCTGGAGAATAATCCATTTTGCAGAATCCTAATCGGTTCACTTTTCACTTTTCTATACGTGTTTGAACTTTAGGAATATTTTGGTGCGTCACACTCTAGCAAAGCGACACGCTCGACGCTTCGAAACAAACTGAATTCCTGAGCCAGGTAGGGACCCTTACCCATCCCTAACGGTGTTAATACGTGCTAGAGGTACCACTACATACTACTATTCCAACAGTTAAATGTTCCTAGAAAGAAATTTTTTTTTTTCGACTTTTGGCCAGCTTTTCGGGATTTGGGACCAGTGTGCGTCGTGACTATGACACCCTTTTGTTATGACTGTCGCCTTATGACTAGGGACTGCAAAAATTCGCGGTTAAAATGAACTCTAGGATAGACTCCACTATCCACTACATATGCCGGCAAATGCCACATGCTCATTGGCTACTGACTTGTGAGACTTGTCAACTGGGATGCTTCTCATTCGATACTCCTTGGTTAAAGGTTTTCATTGGTTAAAATTCCTTTATGTATAAAATCTGAGCCAATAACAGTATCAATAGGGAAGTGTATGTGTTTGGATTCTAGCACAACACGAAATGAATCTTTCATCTGAGATGCTTCCCATTCGATACTTCTTTGGTTGAATGTTTTTCATCGACTCAAAGTCCTCCAGATAAACTGTGAGCCAATCACAGAATCAATATGGTGGTACAAGTGTTTGGGTTCTAGCAAGACGTGAAATGAATCTGCGAATTTTTCCGGTCTCTACTTATGACTAGAGACCCGAAAATTTTATAGCATCGTCTGTGTTTCGTGATTGGGCGATTTTCTCTTAGGTACATACCGATTGTAACAACACCAATCACAGTGATTCAGTGCGGATGTAAACGTGTCCTGAGTGGCTCGATCAGATATGGCAACGACTTCTCTCGCAGACGGCCGCCAATCACAAGGAAGAAACCACAGGTGCGGGTATACCTTGTTGCTGACTAATAAGTGTTCAGATCTTTTCGCCAAAAAATGCCTGCCCCTAGTTATTAGTAGAGACCGGAAAAATTCGCGAATTCATTTCGCGATAGGCTAAAATACAAATAGTTATACCTCAGTGCCACCTCTGCTATTGGCTCACCACTCACCTGGATGACTCTTGGCCAATGAGAAACACCTGACCAAAACTTTATCTAATCACAGGCTGCTATGATGGGACGTCTCACAAGTCAGTAGCCAAAGGGCATGTGGCATTTGCCCGAGTATGTATGGAATCGTGGAGTCTATTCTAGAGGTCATTGAACCCGCGAATTTTTCCAGTCCCTAGTTATTAGAGACTGAGACAATGCGTGGGATCAGTGACCTCTAGGATAGACTCCACAGGCGCTCGCTGATTGGCTGCTGACGGCGGGCGACGGACCTCGGCGACCCCGCGGCGACTCGCGCTCTAGGACTGGGGGGGGGGGGGGGGGGGAAGTAAACAGCGCGCGGCTTTATTTTCGGGCGGAAATTCTGCCGAACGAAAGAAAGCAGTGTTTGTTTGTCTTACCGCCGCTGTTAGTCTAGTGCACATTTGTCAATCTTCCCCGGCGCAGCCGTCTTTTTTCCGGCCTTTTGCAAAATTAACAAACATCATGAGTAATAAATTGTGCGCTTCTTTCCGAGAATAGCGCCATCGCCCAGCAGTAAGAGAGTGGAAGGGAAGGGGAATAATAACCAAGCAATCGAGCACAATTTTTCTCTCTACTTTTTTTCAAGCCTTATAAATTTCAATGTGCCGAAAAGTGCTGGTTTCCGGTCCTGTTTGAAAGTGTTAAATATGCCATGCAACAACAGCACCTGATGTTATTTATAATTAAAATATTTTGCATGTCAAATCGCACCCACATACCTGCAAAATTCGCGTTATTTAAATGGTACAAGGATGAAATCCACACTATTGCACACAAATAATAAGTCTGCGTCTGCTTTGCTTTGGATGTTGCAGTTTTTTTCTTCAAATTCCAGTAGGATCGAAAGAGATTGGATCATTTCAGTTTTGTAATGTTGTAATAGTTTCGAGAAGGGAAAAAAATATCTGAAAACTCGTTAGACTTCAATAAGGTAAAGTTGCGCAAGTGGTTTCTTCCTTGTGATTGGTGACCGTCTGCAAGAGAAACAATCTACATATTCCACAGGGTCAATGAGGACATTTTTGGTTTCACACCAAATGGCTGTGATTCGTGTACCGGCAGTATACGAGTACATGTACCTGTACTAAACCAATCACGTAACGACGTTACTTTACTTATAATTATAGGCAGGCATTTTTCGCGAAAAGGTCATAACACTTATTAGACTGCAACAAGGTATACCCGTACCTGTGGTTTCTTCCTTGTGATTGGCGGCCGTCTGCGAGAGAAGTCGTTGCCATGTCTGACCAAGCCACTCAGGACGCGTTTACTTCCACACTGAATCACTGTGACTGGTGTTGTTACAGTCGATATTTACCTAAGAGAAAATTACCCAATCACGAAACACAGACGATGCTATAGTGTTTTAATTTTCATCTAGTCTCGAAATCTTTTCGCGAAATCTGCATGCCCCTACTTATAATGTTTTAACCATCAGTAGAGACCCGTGAATTTCGCGGATACAATGACCTCCAGGATAGACTCCAATATCCTTTACACACTCGGGCAAATGCCAACTGTTCATTGGCTGTTGACTTGTGAGTCGTCTCGACTGGGTGGCCTGTGATTCGACATTTCTATGAGTGAGGGTCTCTAATTGGCCCTCAGTCCTCCAGATTAACAGAGAACCAATGACAGAAGCAGCACTAAGGTATAATTATTTGAATTTTAGCATAACACGAAATGAATCCGCGAAATTCACGGGTCTCTAACCATCAGCTAGTCTCGAAATCTTTTTGTGTAAAATACATGGGAACATGGCTCTTTCTATGGTCAAACAAGAATGCAGTTTGTGTGTATAGTGCTACGTACACTAAAAAAGAGAGTATTTTGCATGTCTCTTCTCAAACCTAATTTGCAAGAGCCGTGATTTCTTTACTTGCTAGATGCAAAAAGTAAGCTCTTGACGGCAGTTGTCTTCTTGCAGTTGGAGGACTGCCTGTAGGGCCCATGGTGTGCAATGACAGGAAGCGGAGACGGATCACGCGGAAAGAGACCGGTCTTACGGAACGGAGTATCTACAGTCGCACGCATGCAGACCCGGGCCCGTGCGGATTAGTTCGATGGTGCCCAGCTCTTCCGTTCACGTCAATCCGTGCGACCAATAGAAGCCGAATATTTGGCTGTGGTGGTAGCCATGTTTGTTTACGTTTTAGATACGTTGGAAAAACTGTTTGAAGTACAAGAATATATATTGTTAGAGACATGCAAAATTCACGGATTTATTTCGCAATAGACTAGCATCAAATCAACTATACCTTCGTACCGCTTCTGCGATTAGTCCACATTTCATCCGGGGAGCTGTGAGCCAATGGGGAACACTAAACCAAGAAAGTGCCGAATTACGGACAGCCTAGTTGAGACGTCTCACGCGTCAGTAGCCAATGAAAAGGTGTCATTTCCGCGAGTATTTAAAGGACTGTGGAGTCTATCCTAGAGGTCAATGAATCCGCGGTTTCAATGACCTCTAGGATAGACTCCACGATCCCATACATACTCGGAAAAATACCACACGCTGATTGGCTACTGGCTTGTGAGACTTGTCAACTGGGATGCTTCTCATTCGATACTCCTTGGTTGAAGGTTTTCATTGGCTAAAATTCCTTTATGTAAAATCTGAGCCAATAACAGTATCAATAGGGAAGTGTATGTGTTTGGATTCTAGCACAACACGAAATGAATCCGCGAATTTTTCCGGTCTTCACTATTGTTATGTTATTACTAGAGACCTGCAGAATTCGCGGTTTCGATGGCCTTCAGGTTAGATTGCACATACCCCTGTACACTCGGGCAAATAACGTAAGTTCATTGGCTGCCGACTTGTAAGATGTCTCAGCTGGTTTTTCTGTGATTCGATCCTTCTTTGGTTGAGGGTTTATAACTGGTTGAGATTCGTCCAGATAAACAGTAAGCCAATAGAAAAATTATCTAAGAGGTATATGTGTTTGAATAATAGCATATTATCGAATGAATCCTCGAATTTTGCAGGTCTCTAGTTATTACTTTGTGCACTGTATTTCTTTTGAAAATGGTACAGCACTATTCATGTATATTTACAGATATTTGTAAATATTCACATTTACATTAAAATCATTTTAAAAAAATTTTCACAGTAATGCTGGGTTCATATTCTTACCCAGGAATTTATGCTATGTGTTTCCCCAATACTTACAAATAAAAGTTATTTTTTAAACCTTCCCCTGAATTATTTTCCAGTACTAACTGCGCGCATAATAATCATGATATAGCAATATAGTGTCAATTTTTTTAATATTCGATACTATGTTATATGGTTTCATAAGAACTATGCTTGAATGAGTGATCAATTAAAATATAAAAATTTTGCTCCCATTTTCGTATGAAACACTCAATATTATATCGAAATAAATATTTCATATACAAAAATAACAGTAACCATGTGTTGGACAAAGTTACAGTATATTTCTTGTAGTATTACAAACTATTTCTTAGCAATTTATTTCCAAACTCCTTGCAAACGCAAATTAAAGACAGCTGAGCTCGAGATCACAACATAAAATTTGATTAGAATTTTTTTTTTTCAATTTATGTATTTGTTAATAGTGCTTGACACAATGTAAGGCAAAATAAATAAAAACAACACCTAAACAGAATTTAGATTCACGGATCATGTTCACTGTTTAAACATTAACGAGCTTATTTTGCGTCAGGCTACGCATAAAACTCTTGTAAATGTAATATTTGCTATTGCTAGAGACCCGTGAATTTCGCGGATACAATGACCTCCAGGATAGACTCCAATATCCTTTACACACTCGGGCAAATGCCAACTGTTCATTGGCTGTTGACTTGTGAGTCGTCTCGACTGGGTGGCCTGTGATTCGACATTTCTATGAGTGAGGGTCTCTAATTGGCCCTCAGTCCTCCAGATTAACAGAGAACCAATGACAGAAGCAGCACTAAGGTATAATTATTTGAATTTTAGCATAACACGAAATGAATCCGCGAAATTCACGGGTCTCTAGCTATTGCTATTTGATCAAAAAGAGTCAAAGAGCAATAACTATCGACAGTAGTATACATATCTCAAAATAAATCGTAAAAATAATTATTTAATGTGAAAGTAGTCAGTATAAATAAACAGTTTTGACTTTGACTCCAATAGTAATAGATTTTTAATGAACATCTATAGGTAACTGAATCGGAGAAATTTTAACTAATCGCTAGAGACCCGTGAATTTCGCGGATTCATTTCGTGTTATGCTAAAATTCAAATAATTGTACCTAAGTGCTGCTTCTGTCATTGGTTCTCTGTTAATCTGGAGGACGGAGGGCCAATTAGAGACCCTCACTCATAGAAATGTCGAATCACAGGCCACCCAGTCGAGACGACTCACAAGTCAGCAGCCAATGAACAGTTGGCATTTGTCCGAGTGTGTAAAGGATATTGGAGTATATCCTGGAGGTCATTTAATCCGCGAAATTCACGGGTCTCTACTAATCGCAGTTATTCATATTTTAGGCAAGAATTCACAGATCAAAATTGAGTCTAATTAATGAAAGATTTTACTTCGCTTTTATCTAAATAGGGGAAATATGCTTATGCTTAAGCTTGGCTTAAGGGATGCTGTTCGATCTTCTTTTACAATTAAGCCACAGGCTCGTGATTGACATATCGTAAAACCTATAATGCCGGTTAAATAAGCAGACAAGCAATAGTTTGAATTATAACTTGTAATCAAAGGAACGTGTGTCCTAGGCACCGAATAATTAATCAGAATAGTTTATTATTATCAAGCAACAACGCGAGTGATGAAAATAAAAACCAATTTTTGGCAAAAAAACACGATTTGTGCCTTTATATGAGCAGGACTTCAAAGAATTTTCGTTTGTCGTATCCTTTGGCGGGTCGCACGGAAATGGTGGCCAATTCTTATGCTGGTCTGATAAGGCAACTGCTCCTCTTGCAGACGGTCACCAATCACAAGGAAGAAACCGCTGGCGCGAGTTTACCTTATTGCAGTCTAATGAGCGTTCAGATATTTATTTTCGCAAAAAATACATGGACCGGATGGAATTATAACTAGGGACTGGAAAAATTCACAGTTTCAATGACCTCTAGGATAGACTCCACAATCTCCTACATACTCGAGCAAATGCCACATAACATACTCATTGGCTACTGACTTGTGAGACCTGTCAATTGGGATGCTTCCCATTTTATAATTCTTTGGTTGAAGGTTTTTCATTGGCTCAAAGTCCTCTATGTAAACTCTGAGCCAATAACAGTATCAATATGGAGGTATATGTGTTTTGATTCTAGCATAACACGAAATGAATCTGCGAAATTTTCCGGTCTCTACTTAAAACTGACCCAGGATCGAATGTCGTGTCAAGAGCACTGCAGTCCCGTCATTAGCGGGAAGCAGGTGTATATGTGCTTCAAGTCTTGGAAGGCTGTCAGGCCAATCCAAGAAATAATCGTGGCTTTACCTATAATCTTTTTAACTCGCCCTAATGTCACAAAATCCTTTTCTATAAAGATATTTCTGTAAAATAACCTAGATTAAAGTTAAACACTCTAGCATCGTCCATGTTTAGTGATTGGGTGATTTTCTTTCAAGTACATGTCTACTGTTAGAACACCAATCACTAGAGACCTGCAAAATTCGCAGTTTCGATGGCCTTCAGGATCGACAGCACATACCCCTGTACACTCGGGCAAATAACGCAAGTTCATTGGCTGCCGACTTGTAAGTCGTCTCAGCTGGTTTGTCTGTGATTCGATCCTTCATTGGTTGAGGGTTTATAACTGGTTGAGATTCGTCCAGATGAACAGTAAGCGAATAGCAAAATTATCTAAGAGGTGTATGTGTTTGAATTCTAGCCTATCACAGAATGAATCCGCGAATTTTGCAGGTCTCTACCAATCACAATAACTGAGCGTGGAAGCAAACGCGTCCTGAGTGGCTCGGTAAAACAAAGTAACGACTTCTCTGACAGACGTGCGTCAATCACAAGGCAGAAACCGCTGGTGCCGCTAGACCTTGTTGCAGTCTAATAGGTGTTCAGATATTTTTTTTCCTTGAAAAATGCCTGCCTCTAGTCATGTCACATTTACACAGATCTATAAAATTGGCCGTATTTTGTGGCATCCTCTCACTCGTACCGAAACCAATGATAATAATTTTCTTTCATTTGCTGTTGCTGTATATTCTTATTGGTTTGTGGTACTTCGAGGCGTGTCAAACTACCCACGAACCAATAAAAAGAGCCAGTCAAACGTAATTGGTATACAGTCTAGACAGTATCCCAAATATAACGCGATATTTGCAGGTCCAAACAGATTAGGTAAGTATATTTTGTTATACTATATTATTAACAAATAATATTTTTTCCCCTGCCATTTTGTAAGTAGCCATTTGTAAATATTTAAATGACTGCCTAACGGTTGCTAAGGGGGCGTTCATTTATTTAGTTGAAGCTTTTATCGATCCACAGCCACTCATATCTTTAAAAGAAACCATTATTTTTTTCCTTTCACTTTAATTTGCGTTGTGCACTTTAGACCAACACTTTCACCCCAATATTCTTCATCTTTTTCTTCCGGACACACCCTCCTTTCCTCATCTTCAGGCGTTAAATTATTTTCACCCTTCATTTTTCTTTTTCCCCCTCCTTTTTTACAAAACTTTACATTTTTCCTTTTATACTCACTTATTTCTGCTCATCTGTTTCCCCTTCCGCTATTCACCCCTCCCCTCTCAACCCCGTCGTCACCAGCGGAAAAATGCCACCCTTCATTTTGATTTATAGAAGAAAAAACATCTCAGTTCTATTTTTATCAACTTTTTTTCATACTTTTTTTTTCTGGGAGACTTGCCTTTTTATCAAACTCTTTTACGGCTGGTATCATGTCTTGCAAAACTTTCATCAGAGAAATGTTTTTGAAAGAATAGCATTTCCGCTTGGCGTAACATTTAGGAAAGAGCTCATAGTCTTCATTATTCAAACGAAATAATATTTTTTTGGAGATTGTTGTAGATACCATACCGTTCTGTTTGTTAGAACAATTGCTAAGCTTATTAATTTTGTTGTTTACGGTATTTAATCTCTGGTTCAAACATCCCAAAACAAATCTAGTTACGTGGATTAAATACTATCTTAACGTTAAGATTCATTTAAAACGTGTGGAATCAACCTGATTAGAATGAGAGGCGCAAAATCAACTATTACGTTCCTCCATGGCGTCTGTAGGCCTTCCACAATTTTGTGTGTCAGTAACCTTCTGAAAACCTTGTAAATCTTAAATGTCACTAGAGATTGTATGACCTTCTAACCGGTATCACAAGGAACATAGAAAATTTTAAATAAAATGTGGCTATAGATTAGATTAGAAATTTTAGTAAATTTTAATACCTTATATTATCCGGCCATGGGTTAATTAAAACTCTCTGAAATACTAGAAGGCTATATTTAATAAATCAGTAAAACACGTATTGATGAGTCATCCATCATTAGAGAGTGCAAAATCTCGTGGTTTTATTTCGCGATTGGCTATATATATATATATATATATATATATATATATATATATATATATATATATATATATAAGACCTGTGTCTGCGATTGGCCTACAGTTCATGTGAAAGACTCTGAGCCAATGAAAAACCCTCAAATAATGACGTATCTCATCACATGTAGCGTAGTTCAGACGTTTTAAGCGGGCAGCCAATGTACAGGGGACAATTTTCTCTAGTGTATAATGGACTGTCAAGTCCATCCTAGAAGTCTCTGAACACGCAACTAAATTTTTCGCTAATCCATAGCTAGGGACCGGAAAAATTCGCGGGTTCAATGACCTGTAGGATGAACTCCATAGTTCTACGTACACTCGGTCAAATGCCACCTACTCATTGGCTGCTGTCTTGTGAGACGTTCCAGCGTAGCAGCCTGTGATTCGATAAAGCTTTGCTTGGGTGTTTCTCATTGGCCCAGAGTCATCCAGGTGAGTTGTGAACCAATAGCAGAGGCAGCACTGAGGTATAACGATTTGTATTTTAGCCTATCGCGAAATGAATTCGCGAATTTTTCCGGTCTCTATCCATAGCCACCAATTAACAAATTAATTTATTATAACTACGTAAAAAAATTTAGAATCTACTCTGGTGTCAAAAATACCCGCGAATTCAGCAGGATTAAAAAAATAAATATAAAGAAATTAAATTTAAAATTTTATATATAACATATATTTGCGAGGAAATTTTGTTGTTAGAATTCATTAGGTACCAATGTTCGTGTAGACGGCATTTATTTCGTTACTGGCTGTGATCAAAAATAATAGTGGATAACTATAACAAAATTAATGAAACTGCTTTGCCATATAAATTAATTTTAGTTGTATTGTTTAAAAGCATTGTTTCGTATGTTCACAAATACAATGTTCATGCATTTTACACTTCTTTAGGTTCTGGCTCGTATTTGCAAAATAATCTCTTTTTGCGTTCGACTGGTTCAAAAATAAGGCATCCAATGTAAGTCAAATCTTTCGGGATTTTACTGAAATATTCAAAGCTATTTTAGAAGAGTTTATTCTAACTATATATACTTATATAGTACATATATTACATTATATATATAAATTTCGGTTAGTTTGTTTGTCTGTTTCGTATAGAAATACACTGTTTTACTCCGATCTCGATGAAAGTTTGCACACTTGACCTTCAAAACAAGAGGAAGGTCACAGTCAAGGTGAGATTTAGTGAAAACCATACCGATCACCCATTCCTGTACCTACCCATTAAAGCAGAATTCGGTACATTTTGATGGTGTAATTACGCTATTGCATTGTATAAGCTTTCTTCGTCTCCTGGCAAGGGCTGTTGTTCGATTTCAAGTGAGTGCAGTTTCCCATTCGGTGTGAATACCAACAAGGCACAGTCGCAATTACGTTTGTGTGGCAGTTTTTCACTTGGAAAAGGCACGTTTCTCACATGTGGCTAGCTTAAGAGTCGGCACGCCAGGCAGTTTGTTTACGTATGCTGCGGACGACAAGCGAAAAACATTGTGCACCCTCAAGATTTGCAATAAAAGGATAGACATATATAAATAAAATAATGCTAGCGTGGTTTGATGTTTTCAATATAAATCATATCTACCATCTACTGGAGATTTAGCCAAATCTATTCCCAGCCCACTTTTAGACGCATATTCATGATACGTAAACGCCGGGAAGAATCCTGGTATTTCAACTGGTAACATTAAAAATTTCCTTAAAGTGTTCTGCAGATTGTCTTAGAGCAAGATATTTTTTGACAAATAATTAATATAACCACGATGATCTTGACGAAGATTTGTTTTGCGTGGTGTGGACTCCAAAGTTTCATAAGTATAACCAAAAACCTTTTTAATTTGCTTGTCAGCCTCAAATCAAGATCAGGGGCTTCTCTTTCCATTTGACTGTATTGCCGAGGATTGAGTCAGTAATTACTACCCTTGTTACTGTCTGAGCGTCAGCCAGGGTGTCAAAATAACTGCAGTCATATCATGTTTCTTTTTAAACTTCAATACGCTATGTTTGAGTCAGGAATGCTTAATGATAATGACTAGAGACCCGTGAATTTCGCGGATTCATTTCGTGTTATGCTAAAATTCAAATAATTATACCTCAGTGCTTCTTCTGTCATTGGTTCACTGTTAATCTGG
Organism: Bacillus rossius redtenbacheri; assembly: GCF_032445375.1. Classification (NCBI taxonomy): domain Eukaryota; kingdom Metazoa; phylum Arthropoda; class Insecta; order Phasmatodea; family Bacillidae; genus Bacillus; species Bacillus rossius. Next base: position 32,746,125 of record NC_086331.1, read on the forward strand.
AGGACTGAGGGCCAATTAGAGACCCTCACTCATAGAAGTGTCGAATCACAGGCCACCCAGTCGAGACGACTCACAAGTCAACAGCCAATGAACAGTTGGCATTTGCCCGAGTGTGTAGAGGATATTGGAGTCTATCCTGGAGGTCATTGAATCCGCGAAATTCACGGGTATCTAATAATGACTTATTGGCTCGGTCAAATGAAAGACGCTAGATAACGTTGATTACTCGCCTTAAGGTATCTAAGAAACGGGGGAAAAAATATTCTGTACACCCAAAATAGCAAAAAAAAAAAAAATTAATTTTAAAAATATTAACATTTGAAATACAAATTGCCATAAAGATTTATTATCGATTGATAGGGGTATAAAAAAATTAGCGGGTAAATAATTTTTTTGGATAGAATTCACTTTACTCTTCATGTAGGGACTATTTTCTCAAGTTTATTGGCTACTTAACTGAGTTGCCCGTTATTCAACATACCTTAACACTAATGTTTCTTATCGGATCAGAATCCTCCTCAAGAACAGCTGATATGTAGCACCGTTAAAATTTTAGCCTTGTACCAGGAATTTAGCCAGTTAAACAACCAACGTATTTTCATTTGTGTAATAGCTTCCGTGTGCTAATTGAATTAATACTACAGTAGCTAACTGGTTTTAAGAAATAAATGTTCTTATGAATATCAACAAAAACTAATAGCAGAGATAAACTTATTTTAGTTAGTACTTAATAATTTTAGTGGCATTTTCTGTGGGTAGAGATTTAGAGATTAGTTATGTTTTAAAACGCTATAGTATCTGTATTTCGTGATCGTTTGAATTTATCTCTAAACTGCATACACTGTAAAAAGTTTTTCTTTACTTTTTACAAGGAAACACCTCGGAAACACTTTTGCCAATGATTTCACATACCAAAATACAAGGCAGAGCTTGGTAAAATTTCATTTAGTACAATGTCCTGCCTTGCAATTTTACAAGTGATATCGTTGGAAACAGAATTTCAATTGTCTACCCTTGTGAAAGTAAAAAAAAAAAAATATTTGAGTGTATGTACTGTCCGCACACAAATCACAAGCAATTTTGTGCGGACGCAAGAACGTCCTGATTGGCCCGATGAATGAGACAATGCTTATCTCGCAGACGGCCGCTTCCGCGGGCATACATTGTTGCAGGAAAATTAGCGTTCGGATATATATATATTTTTTTGAGAAATGATACCTGTCAGTAGCGATTAGAGATTCTTTCGCCAGCTATCCTGCATTAAATGTATTCGATTTGTTCGTCACTCGTGCCAACGAAACGTAAAGCTTTACAAAACTGTAATGTCTAGAAAACCGAAAATTTCGTGAATTCTTCTGGCTTCAGTGGCGAACGCATTTGGTGGGGAGAGGTTTTAGGGGTGGGATGTTCCCCGTGTTATGAAAATTTTTTTTGCAAAATATCGATGAAGACAGTATGTCTCCGTGTAAGAAGCCGCGTCACCCACGGCAACTACTGTAGGCACATATGCCAGTGTGTTAGTGTTAACAGTATTGTAAGTTTTTGTATACGTGTTTTCAAACACTTAACTTTTTATATATTTTCCCCAACTGTCTGACGTCAGGCTGGATTGCAAAGCCTTATGTTTTCCCAATGGCTAGGGACGGTAAAAATTCGCCGTTTCAATGACCTTTAGAATGGACTCCATGATCGGGAAAATGTCACATGAACATTGCCTACTGGCTAGTGAGGCCTGTTAACTGGGATGCTTCCGATCCGATACTTCTTTCGTTGAAGTTTTTTCACTGGCTCAAATTCATTCAGATCAACTGTGAGCCAATCACAGAAATAATATGAAGTTTCATGTGTTTGAATTATAGCATTACTATGAATGAATCCCCGATTTTTTTAGGTCTCAATTAATTACCCAAAACCCGTCCTGTTGGGTATCTATAGTTCTAAATGTCATTAGGTACTGGGAAAATTCGTGGGTTCCATGATATCTAGGATAGAATATAGATTTTTGGGCTGCAGATTTGTAAGGCATCTCACCTGTATAAATTATGATTAGAGACCTGCAAAATTCGCGGATTCAGTGATCTCCAGGATAGACTCTACTACACTCTACACACTCGGGCAAATGCCACCTGTTCATTGGATGCTGAATTGTGAGTCGTCTCGACTGAGTGCCTGTGATTCGACATTTCTTTGAGCGAGGGTCTCTAATTGGCCCTCGTTACTCCAGATAAACAGTGAACCAGTGGTAGAAGCAGCGCTAAGGTATAATTAATAGAATTGTAGCATATCACGAAATTAATCCGCGAATTTTGCAGGTCTCTAATTATGATTCAATATGTCTTTGATTGGGGGTCTCTAATTGACTCAGATTTTACAATATTGTAAGTAAATCAACATCCTAACATGCAAAAAGGTATAATTAATTGAATTTTAGTTTATCACTAAATGAATCCGTGAATATTTGCGGAATTATTCATAAATTGGTTTAAAAAAAAAATATTTATTTATGAATTGCAAATGCATGGTAAATATAATGTTTATACTTCAACCTTAATAGATGTGTAGCGAATGGCAAAATTCGGGTATTTATTAAGTGACAGTCTAGAATGTAAATGTTTGTACACCTTAACGTCTTTGGTCATTGGATCATAGGACCGCGGGTCCTTGACACGCCCTGTAGGACTTTAAGCCAATGGCAAACACCTAGGGGAACCTCTGACAGAACGATGTGCCACCCTGAAAGAAGTTAAATGGGCGCAGCAGCAAAAGACGAAGACGACATTGAGTTGAATACGCACACGCTTACGAATTGTAGCGCGGCACCAGAAAACAATGCTAACGTATCCATTTGATCACAAACTAAACTGACGTTATTGTTCTATAGTTATGAATAGGGCCAGGATTTTCGCGAAAAATTTGAACGCCTATCTGACTGCAACAAGGTATACCCGCAACAACGGTTTCTCACTTTGTGATTGGCGGCCGTCTGCGAGAGACGTCGTCGTCTTATTTGACCAAGACACTCAGGATGCATTTACTTCCGCACTGAATTACTGTGATTGGTGTCGTAACAATCGAAATGTACCTGGAAGAAAGTTACCCAATCACGAAACACAGACGGTGCTAAATTGTTTTAACTTTCATCTAGTCTCGAAATATTTTCGCAAAATATGCATGTCCCTAGTTATGACTCCCTTTTGTCTTATATTTAGAGACCCGGAAATTACGCGGTTTTTTCTGGCCTCAGGATAGAATTCAAAGTTATAGGTGTGCTCGACCCATGTTTACTTTCCCATTGGTTTATTTCTTAGCGAGAACATATTTTCCTTGTTATTTGTCACTACCTGATTCGCTTACTTCTCTCCTAGCTAGGCACATTGGCTCACGGTCTTAGAGGGGCGTGTCCAAACAACTGCGTGCCAATCATGAACACAGTGCGAGAGTGTGAAGGTTTGCATTCTAGCTTGCGACTAAATGAATCCGCGAAATTTCTGGGTCTCTAGTAATGGGGGTAGTCTCATGGATACCCTCATCACAACCAGTTACATCGCACCTGAAAACTGTCATTTGTTATTATTTATTTGTGGTTGAAATATATTGGATTGGTAGGGTCTGAAAAAAATTCGGGATTTCAATTACCTCTAGGCTATACTTCAAGATCCCCTACATAATCTGGCAAATGCCACATGCTCATTGCTCATTGGTTACTGACTTGTGAGACCTGTCAAATTAGTTGCTTCCATTTTAATACTTCTTTGAATGAAGGTTTTTCATTGTCTCAAAACACTTCAGAAAAACTGTGAGTCAATCACTGAATGAGTATGAATGTATGTGTGTTTGGATTCTAGCATAACTTAAAAATAATACGCCAAATTTTCCGGTCGCTATCCTCTATGGATTGTGCGTAATAACTTTCAAATGAATCGCCAGTGTTCATCAATACACTGTCTGCATTCTTACTGGCTCAGTTATGTCAGCATCTATTTTTGACCAAAGTTTTTAACTCTTAAATGATACAGGATCAGTTCACTGCGTCATTTTTCGTCATGCTGAAACTTAAAAAAAACAACCTATTTTTGCTTGATCGGATTCTGCGATTGGCCCACAGTTTATGTGAAAGACACTGAGCCAATGAGAAACTCTCAAAAACATAAGTATCGAAGTATTGTCGCAAACCAGTTTAGGCATTTCCCAAAAGAGCTCCCAATGAACAGTTGACAGTTGCCGAAGTTTTAGGTGAACTGTTGAGTCTATCCTAGAGTTCATTGTACCCCACTAATTTTTTTCAATATGGACACTATAAAAATGTATAATTTTTTATCGCAGTAATATTTTATTGTATATGAAACTTCAGCACATTCTCATTATGACATAAACTTTTTTTCCTAGCCGGCATTAAAAAACTATAGAAACTCGTTTCGCTCTTGGCTGAGCCATTGCGAACCAAGCTGTGGTTTTTAGAATGTGGGTGATTTGCTTGGACGTCATTTGTACTTTTTAAAAGGAAAGTCCTTGGAAACTCATATGCCCACAATGCCACTTGTTAAAATACAAGGCAGAGCTTTGTAAAATTGCAAGTGGTACAAATTGAAATTTTGCTAGTGATATAATTGGCAAATTAGTTTCCAAAGACTATGATTTTAAAAGTACAAAAAAAAGTGTACAACAGTTTCAAAGAGATACGTAGGGGGCAGGCATTTTTCGCGAAAAGATCTCAACACTTATTATACTGCAACAAGGTATACCCGCACCTGTAATTTCTTCCTTGTGATTGGCGGACGTCTGCGAGAGAAGTCGCTGCCTTATCTGACCGAGCCACTCAGGACACGTTTACTTCCGCACTGAATCTCTGTGATTGGTGTTGTTACATCCGATATGTACCTGGGAGAAACTTACCCAATCACGAAACACAGACTATACTACAGTGTTTTTAACTTACAGCTAGTCTCGACATCTTTTCGCGAAATCTGCATGCCTCTATTAATAAGGCTAAAAATATTCTCGCTTAGTAATCCACCAGCGTGAAAGTAAACATGGGTAGAGCACAACTATGGATATGACGAATCTGCAAGATTTCCTGGTCTCTTGTCATGTTCAATTAATACAGCCACGAATATTTCGTGCGGTTATTTCACTTCAGGCTACACTCAAATATCCAGAAAATAATTAATATTTGTGGAATATTTATTGGTCCATGACAAGGCCACGTCATTTGGTGAATAACACGTGATTTTTTCCTTCTTTATAACCAGAGACCCGGAAATTTCGCGGATTCTTCTGGCCTCAGGATAGAATTCAAAGTTATAGGTGTGCTCGACCCATGTTTACTTTCCCATTGGTTGATTTCTTAGCGAGAACATTTTTATCCTTGTTATATGGCACTACCTGATTCGCTTACTTCTCTCCTAGCTGGGCATCATTGGCTCACGGTCGTAGACGGGCGTGTCCAAACAACTGCGGGCCAATCATGAACACAGTGCGAGAGTGTGAAGGTTTGCATTCTAGCTTGCGACTAAATGAATCCGCGAAATTTCCGGGTCTCTAATTATAACTGTATACCCGTCGTAAAGGGCTTTTTATAAACTACATTAGGCCAATCGTCAACGTGAATCAGATGTTCATATGTTTTAAGTCTACTTTTACACTCAATGAATTCGCGAAATATTTGTGTCTATATAAATATATTTCAGCCAACCAATAAAACTGAAACGAATGTAAGTCGTTTTTCAAACTATAACTTGATGAAAAACTATTTATCATATTATTAGAGACCGAAAAATTTCGCGGATTCATTTCGCATTTTGCTAGAATAGAAACACATGCACCTTCAAATTGCTTCTGTGATTAGCTCACAGTTAAGCTGAAGTACTTTGAGCCAATGAAAAACCATCAACCAAATATGTATCGAATGGGAAGCATCCCAGTAGACAGTTCTCACAAGTCAGTAGCCAATGAGCATGTGGAATTTTCCAGAGGATGTAGGGGATAGTGGAGTCTATCCTAGAGGCCCCTACTTATTATCATATCTTCCCACAAAGAAGCGAACGAAGAACTAAATCGCAATGAGTTGAAGACCAACAAACAGTTTTATTCCTCCGAGAAATAAATTAGTTTTTAAATATCGATAAACATCAAAGCATAGATAGATATTATTATGGCGTCGCTTCATCTTAATAACAAATGAGATATTTTAGTAAGACCATTTCCTGCGTTACGATTTTTTTTTCCTCGGGAAACTTTCCGAAAGTGGTATTGGAAAATGAGCTCCCCTTTTTAATTAAAAAATGGGTTAAATTCCAATACTTCATTAGTAATCAGATGTGGAATGAAGTGTCTCGGCAATGGTGACGTAACTTCTTATTAAGTTTGATTATATCTGCTCCGCATTCCCCTGCTTCCGTCAACCCCTCCTTCGTGTCTACTTCCAATTTAAATATTTCTAAAATACTGCGAAAACTCTGCGAGTATTTTATATTATTATCTTTATCAATCGCCTTTTTTTTTTATAAAGTTGAAAACTTGTTTGAGTTGTAATTAACTGTCACTCATTTCTGTTTTGTCAGAACAGTCAAGAAAGTGAGCTGATAGTATTATTTCAGCTTGTGTGGTTTTACAAAGTCATTCGCATGCTACACGGTTAGGTGTAAATTGTGCTTGTACAGTCGATCATTAGACATGCCCCACGCGTGAAATGTATTTTATATAAGTTTTACTTCTGCAATTGGACCGGAGGCTGCATCGCAGGTTATTTAGTGATGGTATTCAAGCTAATGTTAATCGAGCGACAAATTGAAGGGCATTTTCACTAGAGACCTGAAATATTCATGTTATCATATGGATACAGACTATAATGTAATTAATTATACGCTTGAAAGGAAATTTTATTGGTTCGAGGGTAGTTTGACACGGCCGCAAATGACAAGAAAGCCAACAAGAAAATATTAAAAAGGTGCGCGCCCACAGGCTCGAAGCGAAGCGAAGAGAAGAGAGGCGAAGCCAAGCGCTGCGACAGGGTTGCCCACTCACTGGCGCGAAGCGAAGAGGCGCCAGGCGACCAGCTGTACAGCAGGGATCTGTTTCGCGATACTGCTTAGGGGAAAGTGAGGGAACAGGGCGCACTTTAAAATAAAAGCCTGCAATTTGGTTGGATCACGACACATCGAGCTGTAATTGCAGTTGGACACAAACCACTTAAATAATAGTACTTATATATAAAACTTGTACGAATTTTACCATTAGTTTTACAGTTAATGTACAAAAACTAGACTTACCACTTATTTGGGCGATGTGACGCTCTACAAAAAATTGGAGAAATCCTTTAAATTGAGTAAACATCAAAATAATAAGGTCGATTATGTAACACTGTAAAAAGTACTTAAATTTAGTGGATAATTGTTTAATTCCTTTAAATTAATATAATGATTGGCATTTTTTTAGCTTACTACGATTAAAATTTCAGGGTCATTTATGTGCTGTAATGCTATACCTATGTGCTAGGCTGAAGCACGATTGTAGTAGTATGTAGAGAGAGTACATTTTATATATAGATGAAATTATAAACACTATTACTAGAGACCTGCAAAATTCGCGGTTTCGATGGCCTTCGGGATAGATTGCATACACCCCTGTACACTCGGGCAAATAAAGCAAGTTAATTGGCTGCCGACTTGTAAGTCGTCTCAGCTGGATTGTCTGTGATTTGATCCTTCTTTGGTTGAGGGTTTATAACTGGTTGAGACTCGTCCAGATGAACAGTAAGCCAATAACAAAATTATCTAAGAGGTATATGTGTTTGAATTCTAGCCTATCACCGAATGAATCCGCGAATTTTGCAGGTCTCTAACTATTACTCTCTCGTCCACAGTTCTCACAAATACAAATACATTTGAAAGTGTGTGCAGTCATGAACTAGTCTTATCAAAAATTTAAAAAACAAAGGGTCTTAACTCCTGACAAGTGTACCTTGGGTACATATAGCTACAATAGTCTTTGCAGTATTTATAATATATTGAGTTTTGTACTGCATATCACTGGCATGGTTCACTTAACTAAATTAATTGCTCGGCTATGAAAGTCAGTGGCGAGTATGATTTGTCTCACAAGACCACTAGGCTTCACAGTGTCAGTCTTTATTTATAGTTGATTTCGTGATAAAAGTAATTACATCACAATTAAATTAATAATCATTCCAAAGAAAGAACTCAGCTTTCTAATCAAGTTTAGCTCATTTGTAGAGACCTTTAAAATTCGCAGATTCATCTCGAGATAGGGTAGAGTCCAAATACTTTTGACATTATTTTGCTTCAGTGATTGGGCCATAGTTTATCTGAAGGACTCTGGGCCAATGAAAAATCTTAAACAGAAGAATTAGCGAATCACGATTATTCCAGTCAACAGGTGTTACGAGTCGGTAACCAATCAGCAGATGTAATTTGCACGAGTGCGTAGAGGACCATGGAGTCTATCCTTTAGGGATTTGAAATCGCGCATTTTACAGGTCTCTAGTCATTTGTAAATGTTGGATAGTTTTAATTATGATCTTAGCATCACGTAACCGTTTTTTAATAGAGGCACACAGACAGAGATAGGGACTTACTGAGGCCTATATACAGCACAGTTATGTGTTGCCCTATTTCCCTTTATAAAATAACACGTAGTTACACTCACTAGGCATCTTAAGAATGGTGGATGCTAAACTATTTAAGTTGTTTCACACAGATATTTGCAGTACTTCTCAACTGCATCATTCAAACATGGTTGCTTATTACAGAAGGCCGTTTAACATTTAAAACAGTTTGAAAATTGTTAAGATACAAAAGGCGGCTGCCTATTGGTGGGCTGCTGCGCTGACGCCACGTTGCCAGACGCAGCAGACACACATGCACACGGTAACAATAACGCAACAGTTGACAACAACAACTTGTTTTAAAATCACAACTACTAGAATAAATTATGTTTATAACAAAATATATTATAAGAAGTTAAATGTGTATTGCAACTGTCTCTAGAGGGGTCTCAGCTATTGAGTTCAAAATGTCCGCTAGTTTTGCATTGAGTTTGTTTTGCGTAGGGTCACAGTTCATAATTTCATAATCATAGTGCACTAATGCAGGAAACATAACACATAATTATTAGTTCACATATACAAATAAATAAATAAATAAAAGTTAACTCATCTGTGCTGACGCTTCGACACATAATAACTCTTGCTCATACATAGCAAATATAGATCAAATGGTTGAAATTTGCAATAAAAAATGTTGTTCAAGAATAAAACTAAATCTCAAGGGTAAAATTGTATCATAAAAGCATGACTGATATACAAGGGCAAATTATTTGATAGCTATTTTACACTGAAGCATATAATCATAAAATTTCACTAGAACTTTTATAGTGCAGAACATTTTAAATGTATTAGAAATTTAAAATACTAGCAGTTTAATAATAGCTTGCAGGTTAGAATTCCAACTTCCATTGCTAAATATCCCCTTCACCCTTACATTCAAATACATATTTTTTATTTATGCATTGATAACATTTGCTTTAGATTTAAGATGAGGGTTTTAATAATTTGCGAGTATTCTATAGGGCTAAAATATTTAAGAAGTGAGCCCCTTGATACAGAATATTAATTTTTTTTTATAATCTTTCTAAATTTAATATTTAGTTTTTTGTTCACCGCTGTTTCTTACTTAAATTGAGCCCTTCACTGTCTTATTTTTAGTGTTGCTGTTAGAATCTGAGATCGATATTTTCTTATTTTAGAATAGTTTGTTGTAATAATTTCGTATTTAAGCGCTGGTGAAAGGTATTATTAATTTCTTATGGAAATTTTATAAATATCTGGTCGAATAACAAGCTGCATGATCTTGCACTTTTATTGGGTTTTTCGGAAGCGCTGCTACTACTAAACTTCCTCTGTTGTTTACAAAAACCTGCAATATATGAGAACAGCAAAAAAAGAGGCATGAAGCATCAAAATAATCCCTTTTCAAACTAAAATATTTCCACTGCTCTAAATAAAAACTTGTGCCTTTTTAATTCACGGAATTCATGGTTTGTCCTCAGAGAACTAATATCCTCACTTTGTTTTACCATTTTCATTTTTCTCCTTGGTGGTAGTTTCGGAAACACAGTGATTTTATGCAAAATGTCTCAATTGAAGTCTCAGAATATTTATTTTTAATGGCATCATGGGACATATGGTGTGCATTGTGTCGCATCCAAGGGCCGAACAGTCCCTGAAGTAGCCGAAGGGTGCCGAGAAGAACGAGTCGCGTCGCTTGCCTTCCAGACTATTCACAAGGCGCGCGTCTCTTCTCCTCTCCTCCCTTCGCTCCTTCGCTTGGCCTCGCCTGCAGTGGCCGTACACGCAGTCAACAACAAGTAACTTATCCCCGCGGAATAAATCGCGCATCTTCTCTTCGCTTCGCTTCGCGCCAGTGGGCGAGTACCTTAACAAATTCTATACAATTATACCCATTCGAAACACATTCACTTGTTTCTGTGGAACTGTGTGGAGTATAGCCTGATACCAGAAAATAACGCGAATTTTGCAAGTCTCCATTAATCACAGACATCACTTAAAGGTGCCTCACTTTCATTAGCCAATCAACAAACGGCATGTGCTCTAGTGCGAAGAAGGGAATGAAGTTCATTCTTACGACACAGAAAAAATAGTTTCGCAGAAGCGAAATGAAGTGTCGGCTCCGTTGATGATGGTGCACTCGGGTGTCTATGGGCTGAGTCGGGCTTTGCTTCGCTTCTGATTGATCAATCCATACGGTGGAATATCTCTCATTGGCAGGGCCTGACACCTGATCATTCCGCAAGTTTTCTGGCCAGCTGCGCCATTTTAGAGGCGATACAAACGGTAGTTCCACTTCTAAACTTTAAATGTTCTGTACTTCAGGCTAGACTCATATCCTTTAAAAGCAATGAAGCCAGCTTTGTGTGTTCATTGTCATACATACCAAGTTGAGATGCTTTTCACCTCATAAAATGCTATTCATGTCATTCCCTTACCATTTCTTCTCCTGATTTTTTACTGGCCCTAGGTCAAAATGGGACGAATCAGTATACACGCTAGTCTTATCTTTAAGTAAAGAAGTTATAGATGTGATTTTACTTTACTTTGCTACAAAAATAATCCAATAAATAAATAATTGCGCCTTTACACCAAATTAAATTTAATTTAAAAAATACTCGACATATCTCTTAACCAAAATTTAATTCTCAAATTTCTCAAGATCCTTCAGATCATTACAGGTCCGGACCTTTTTTAGTTCTGTGTCCATTGAGTTGTTTACTTGATTTTTTTAATAAGCTTCTTCACTCTAGTTGGTTTGAATGGGATTCGGAAAATTGTTTTGTTTTTGTTTAGCTTACCTATAGTATTGGAAAAATTACTATTATCCAAGCGTAGGAGTCCAAATATTTAAAATTATAAATTAAATAAGTTAAATTTTAAAGAATTTTCAAGAATGTATTAATAATATCGGCTCACATATCTCAAATTGTAAATATATATATTTCTATGTAGTTATAATGGACAGGTATGCAAATGCATACTTCATGAAGTAGTGTTAACTAAGATAAATTGTAAGTTTTTAAACACCACATTACTCGTAAAAAAATTTGGTAGTTTTATGTAAAAATTAATTAAAACACTTGTTCAAAAAATATTTTAAATGGAGCCGAGTTCACTTCCGATGTATTTTTGTACCAAGTGTAAAATTAATGGTCAGTACGAACAAGCAAGTACTTCAGTCTCCCAAATTATCACAAGCATAGTGTTACCACATAAGTTTTGTTTGTTCCGCGGTAGGAGATCACGTGTTTGATTAAATCCAATTCGGTTTCCAGGTTGAAAAGCAGTGTTTATACATCCATCGCATATCATCACTGCTGAGAATTTACACTAATTACCCGAAGATTCTGAGGTAAGTACCTATCCTTTTACACACATTTATATCACTGCAAATTATATTTGTGCAGCAGTAACTCATTTATAATTTTCATATATTTGATTGCCAAGAAAACTGGTTCCCACAGAACAGAAATTAAACAGTTTTATTTTATGAACTTCAAAATAACCATTTTTATTTTAAAATGTTATTAAATACTCTTGAGACTAAACTCATAAGAGAAGAAATTAACTTAATATAAAAATTTTGCCTTTGCGTTGTTAAAACGAATAGGTATACTTGAATATTTTGAGTGAAGAGGTAAAAAAAAAAAATCAATCATGGAAAACCAACATCAATCTGTAAAATGTGTGTAAATAATTCCTCACAAATCATGCCCGCGTCTTTCATTCAATAACGATTAAATAATCAAAAGGAGAGTAAACCTAATGGTAATCTGTAACTGAACTGGGAATTTTAACCAGTTATGTTCGTGTAATACGGAGCGAATGGTGAAGTGGCGAGACCCTGGAATTTAATTCCAGAAAACTAGGGTTTAACTCTCAGTCAAGCTGTGTCCTGCATTTACAGTATGATGCAATTCAAAGCATTAGTTTTTATGCCCACAACAACTCACGCGGAGGACAAGGAGGTATAGGACACATCACACAAGTAAGAATGAAGGTGATCAAGCAGCTGTCCGTCCACCACATAGCCGTCTATCACTTCGAGACTCGGTTGGCCTCGGTTTCTCCAAATCACTCCAGACAAAAAAAAAACTGGAATGGTTTCCTACTTAGTCCAATAGCATGTTCCATTGAGATAGTCAATGTCAGGTTTAAACAAGTTATGACTTGTCAGTCGGCTTCCATAGGCGAAGAGTGAGGACGTGTTTACCTTGTCTGTCGCGCATATAGATACTCGGAAATTTCGCGGATTCGTCTGGCCTCAGGGTGGAATTAAAAGTCATAGCTGTACTCAATCCATGTTTGCTTTCCCATTGGTGGATTTCTTAACGAGAAATATTTTTCCTTTGTAATTACTAATTAGTAGGGGCATGCATTTTTCGCGAAAAGATCTGAACACTTATTAGACTGCAACAAGGTATACCCACATCAGCGGTTTCTGCCTTGTGATTGGCGGCCGTCTGCGAGAGAAGTCGTTGCATTATTTGACCGAGCCACTCAGGACGCGTTTGATTCCGCACTGAATCACTGTGATTGGCGTTGTTACAATCGATATGTACCTGGGAGAAATTCACCCAATCGAGAAACACAGACGGTGCTACAGTGTTTTAAATCTAATCTAATCTCGAAATCTTTTCGCGAAATCTCCATGCCCCTACTAATTAGCACTGACTTGTTCGCTTACTTCTCTCCTGGCTGGGCATCGTTGGCTCACGGCCGTGGATGGGCGTGTCCAAATAACTGCGGTCCAATCATGAACACAGTGCGAGAGTAGGAAGGTTTGCATTCTAACTTGCGACTGATTGAATGCTCGAAATTTACGCATGGATTTTGAACAACGCGTTAATATTTTCATTTATTTTTTGTGGAGACTAGGAAAAAATGTCTTGCTAAAGGAAAATGTTTTGACACATTCCCGGCATTGAAGGGCCACGACGAAGCAGCTGCAAGCCCTTCAGAAAAAAAACCTTCCAAACATGGATTCAACATTGATATAAGTCGCATCGCTAGCCAAGGAGGGTATTTTGAAGGAGATTAGTTCAAATTTCATCTAAGCATATTACTTTGTTCGTATTAAAATTATTCACCGTATTTGTTGATCACACCTCTTAGGAGCACCGAAACCTTACAAACCGTTCAAATTTTCTTCGTGACAAATGACTAGAGACCCGTAAAATTCGCGATTTCAAATCCCTAAAGGATAGACTCCACGATCCTCTATGCACTCGTGCAAATTACATCTGCTGATTGGTTACCGACTCGTAACACCTGTTGACTGGAATAATCGTGATTCGCTAATTATTCTGTTAAAGATCTTTCATTGGCCCAGAGTCCTTCAGACAAACTGTGGCCCAATCACTGAAGCAAAATAATGTCAAAAGTATTTGGACTCTATCTTATCGCGAAATGAATCCGCGAATTTTACAGGTCTCTACAAATAACTGAGACGATGATTGGACGATCGGAAATATTTCTAAATTATTAATAGACACGTTGCACTTAAAAAAAAACACACACACACTTTTTATTCTTGCCTCAAGGATTGAGTCACAGAAAAGTGATCGAAAAGAAACAAAAAATTATTTTTGATTTTAGACTGAAATAAATTCGTTGTTCAATGTCCACATCTCGCCTGGACTTTATAGTCCTCTATAAACCAACGCGGGCTAATGCCACCTATTCATTGGCTGCTAACGTGACCAATGCCTCGACTGGATTACTTGTGATTCTAACTTATTTGTTTGAAGATTTCCCACTGACTCTGATTATTCCACATATTGTATGTACAAGTTGTTGAAGCAGGCCGAAGGTATGATTTTTTGGATTTTTAGCCAATCGGGAAATGGCACTGAGAATTTTTCCGGTCTGTAAGTTAATGCTTGCAAACTCAACTGTTGAAACGCTATAGATACCATGTATACATAAGGAAGTTTTGAGAATTAATTTAGTCGCAAGTTAGAATGCAAACCTTCACACTCTCGCGCTGTGTTTATGATTGGATCGCAGTTATCTGGACACGCCCCTCTTCGACCGTGAGCCAACGATTCCCAGCTGGGAGAGATGTGAGCGAACCTGGTAGTGCAATTAACAAGGTTCAAAATGTTCTCGCTGAGAAATCAACCAATGGGAAAGCAAACATGATATGAACAAACCTATGACATTGAATTCTACCCTGAGGCCGGATGAATCTGCGAAATTTCCGGGTTTCTGGTCAAAATATTGTAATGCGATACGTAGGCATAGGCATTTTTCGCGAAAAGATCTGAACACTTATTAAACTGCAACAACGTATACCCGCACCTGTAGTTTCTTCCTTGTGATTGGCGGCCATCTGCAAGATAAGTCGTTGCCTTATCTGACCGAGCCACTCAGGACGTTTTTTACTTCCGCACTGAATCACTGTGATTGGTGTTGTTACAATCTGTGTGTATCTGGGAGAAACTTATCCAATCACGAAACACAGACGATACTATAGTGTTTTAACTTTTATCTAGTCTCTAAATCTTTTCGCGAAGACTGCATGCCGCTAGCGATACGAAATGATGAGAATCAAGACAGAAAGAGATGGAATGGCAGGAGACATTGTAAATCGTAGACGAGTCACCTTTTCTCAGAGCTTTTGTAATCTCTGAAAGGTTCTTGCAATGGGCACGGGTATTGTTGGAACACGTTTCGGTGCAATCTTTGTGCTTCGCTTGCATTGCCACTCGCAAGCCCGCACACGTGATGCATGCCAGCCTGGTTTTGATTCGCGTACGTATCCACCCTAGATATCCACAGTGCATGTGAATATATGGTTGTTGTGAACTGCGCGTTAATATCGTTTTCTGGAAAGCGGCCTCTAAGCTTGTCGCCGGTTTAGTTCTCAGAATTCATTGTTTGGTGATCTCTGCTTGTCTTTTTACGTTTTATAACCATACATTATTTTAAAGCTTTTTTTTTTTGCATACTCAAAGGCAGTCATTTTTCTCGAAAAAAATTAACGCCCATTAGACTCCAATATTGGTTGGCCGTGTGCAAGAGAAGAAATTGCCGTTTTTGACTGGGCCATTCACAAGCGTTTGCTTCTTCAGTGGATGGCTATGACTGGTGTGCTGGTACACCTGAAATTAATTCGACCAATCACGAAACACAGACGATGCTATAATAGTTTAACTCTCAGCTAGTCTCGAAATATTTTCGCGAAAAATACATGGCCCTATACATACGTAGAGACCTGTAAAATTCGCGGATTCATTTCGCGATAGGATAGAGTCCAAATACTTTTGACATTATTTTGCTTCAGTGATTGGGCCACAGTTTATCTGAAGGACTCTGGACCAATGAAAAATCTTTAACAGAAGAATTAGCGAATCACGATCATTCCTGTCAACAGGTGTTACGAGTCGGTAACCGATCAGCAGATGTAATTTACACGAGTGCATAGAGGATCATGGAGTCTATCCTTTAGGGATTTGAAATCGCGAATTTTACATACGTCATTTTTAGAGACCGGAAAAATTCGCGGATTAATTTTGCGTTATGCTAGAATACAAACACATGTACCTTGATATTGCTTCTGTGACTAGCTCACAGTTTATCTGAAGGACTCCGGGCCGATGAAAAGCCGTTAACTAAAGAAGAATCCAATCAAAAGTTTCCCAGTTGACAAGTCTCACAAGTCAGTAGCCAATGAGCATGTGGATTTTTTACAGTCCGTATTTATTGCTGGTATACAGTTTATGCCAAAAAAATCCTCAAGTATGGACAAAGAGACATATTTAAAAACACACATGAAACAAGCCGAAATAAACCTAAGTCAAAAGTTAAATGCATAGACAGCACATAGAAATCCGTGCAAGGAATTAGTTGGAAAAGTATCACAATGTTTTTTTCGTCTGTACTGAGGTATTTTTCTGAATAATTACTTCCGCGGATTTATCTGTGCTGTCTATGCATTTAACTTTTGACATCGGCTGATTTCGGCTGGTTTGACGAGTGTTTTATCATTCGACTCTTCGTCTGCTTTTGAAGTTTCTCTATGACTATATACCCGGAAATTTCACGGATTCAACTGAACTCAGAGTAGAATTCAAAGTCATAGATGAGGTCAAGCATGCTTGTTTTCCCATTTGTTTATTTCTTAGCAAGAATATTTTGTTCTTGTTAATTAGCACTACCTGATTTGCTTACTTATCTCCTAGCTGGGCATCGTTGGCTAACGGTCGTAGAGAGGCGTGTTCATTAACTGCTGTCCAATCATGAACACAGTGTAATAAAATTATGATTTTCATTCTAACTTGCAACCAAATGAATCCGCGAAGTTACCACTCCTCTTTCTATGACATAGAATATATGTGAGCAAAGGCGTATGACAGAAAACAGAGTTTTAAATCAATATTCCCCATTGCAAAAATAATTAAAGAACATTTTATATCATGTAACCATTAATTTTGTAAAAACACTGTTTGATAAAAAATACGTGCGAATAAATTGTTCTGTATACAAATATAAAAACTTATAAACATTATGATTGCGTGGAAATTAAGTAAATTAAACTGGCGTGCGAAGACGATACTCGAATGGTAAAAGTTGTGCAGACGTCCTCCAATATATTCGAGAGGGAAGCGCATTGTCCCCTTCGAAATGTACTCGTTCAGTACCAGCTGGTAATGAAGAGACCTTCCTCAGTCTTTCGCCCACGTCAAAGTTTTCAAGAGCTTGACTTGTTTATTTATCTTTGAATTTTTTCCTGATGTATGTATATTCGTACCTCTAGTGATAACTTATTGGGTCGTCACCAGAAATTTTACTACTTTGCTTATGTATGCAAAATTAATTACTTCATTAGCGCTTATTACTTTTTGGCTTCTGGTAACGTGGAAATATTGGTGTACTCTACCTTTTTTTCAGCCATAGTCAAGTGTTATAAGCAACTGAAGCCTGGATATTGCTGATAATAGACAACCGGATAAAACTGCTAAGCATCTAAGAATCTTCTTGAGTGTCTAGACTCTCATTATATCATGTCCACCATCATTTACCAATCACAGCTCGGCTGTAAAAGGCACTGGAACTATTAAACAATGTGCTAGAACGTTAGGCTTTCAGTTTTTAGTCACCCTTGAATATGTTTGCAGAAATGCATGCTAAAACGTAGGGCACACTTATCATTTCCAAGGAAGTTTCCTCATCCAAAAAGTTCAAGAAATAAACTTACGAAATGATTTTCTGGCTCTGTCGGGTAAAAGTACTTGTCTAGGTCGAATGGGCCATTGATATTTAAGGTGCTACATTGCATAGATTCCGCGATCGGTTCAATCGAAAAAGCACGAAGATGTTTGGGTGTTTAGTATACTTTCTTAATCCAAAATATTTCACTAATGAATTAACATATCTAATGTTTTATTTATAATCTTAGATAAAACTTTTGAAGTCAATAACAAATAATCAGCAGGAGGTTATAACTGTTCGCGCACTCATTTGGATCATACATGTTGACAAATATTGTACACGTTCAATCAAATTTTTGAATGGACAAAAGTATTTTCGTCACCTACCGAAGGAATAAAGAACCAAAATAAACGTTTCACAACAAAAGAAACGAATAATGAGGAACCCAGATAAGGATTCTTTTAAGTTATTATAGTACTTTAGGCACGTTTAGATAAAATAATGACAGTGAATTTTTACGAAGCACGTGAAGCATGCAACAAAAATAAACAGTATAAAAAAGACTACATACATGCAAATAAAATTTTTACATGTGCTTTTAAATCATATACTTTAGTGATTAATATAGAATACTGGTCCATAAAATTAAAAAAGTCTATTTATTTTGAATATTCGTGGTAAAAATTGTATTTATTGCCTTTTCAAGTTTATATATTCAAGTGGAGCCATGTACCCGTATGTATAATTTATTTGCATTAAAAATTATTTTATTATCAATTAATAAATAATTGAAATTTATAAATAAGAATAAATATTCAGAACATTTATTTATTTTATTATTAATTAATATTTAACCCGATTTTTTCTAAATTAAATATTTAATTTTATTCACATGTTCATATTAATATTGAGTATTGAGTATTTATTTGATTGAATTTATGCTTTACCAACCGTATCTATAAAATCACTAAAGCCTTTTATTAATTTTGTTTCTATTAATTATTTTCATATACAAAATTTAAGATAGTTTATTATTATTCCACCCAAATTCGCTTTTAATGCGAGTGCATAAGTACACCAAACAGCTATCCATACAGTTAAAAATATACAATTATTGCAAAATAATTAGGTATATGACTAAAAAATAAAATGAAAAGTATAAAAACAATTATAAAAATATTTATAAAAAATAATGTCAACATATATATTTTATTGGAAATTTACCATACGAATGTAGAATGTATGCCACGACGTTATACTGGCTGGCGTAAAACTGTCTTAACATAAGTGGTGATGATTCAGATTTTCGGTGGCTTTCATGGAGGAAGATTTCATCGCCATTTTTAATCGAATGACCTCGTCGGATTTTAACCGAGTACTCTATACGTAAGTAATTTTTTTTATTAATATTCAATCAAATGGATTTTGCTCTTAATTTTAAAATATTTCTCGTTGAAATAGGATAATAATTTTGTATTTACGATATGACGGGGGAACATAAATTGCAACCTAATAAATTCCAAGATGGCAGCGGAAACTAAAAGTGTCACGATGGTGTCATACACATCCAAGATAGCGGACCTAACGAAAAGTGCAACGTTTCTAGAATTCAAGATGGCTGCTGTAACGAACAGTGCAACGGTGACGTCTTAGTTCAACAAGGCAAGTTTCTTATTTAAATTTTATCAGTTAAATGTTTTCATTAGTTTTCCAATTTTTCCCGATTTTAGCATAAAAAACTATATTTTCAATATGGTGGTGGTAACGAAACGGGCAACGTTTCTGGAATCCAAGATGGCGGGTCTAACGTAAGCAGTTTTTATAAATTTTGGAATTTTTCCTTTTTTTGTCAAAAATAAAAGACAGTGTTTACGGTCAAGGTCGTGATCTCGGCGGCTTAGGACGGCTTTCCTTTAGGAGTCACAAGCCTGTAGTCTCAATAATGTAGTTCGTTAGAAGGCAAAAGTCTTTTGAGGCATTCAGAATTTCGAATATTTGAATTTTTCTGGAATAAAAATGAGAAATTTTCCCTAAAAACGGGAATTGGTCCCCAAAAAAACATGAAAATATCTATGAATTTTGGATAATTTTAAGTCATTTTTTAGGAATTTTGATTAAACTTGACACTAAATATGGCTGCCGTGACTTCAGGGAGGTCGGTCATTGACCCGCCTCACGCTACACATCCAGACCCTGGTAGCTGGACTGGCTAATATATAGGTACTACTACTAAGGAGATTTTTTTCCCCTGAACACGTGAAACTCGCAAAAGGATTGTACCGTATTATCAACCAATGATATTATAACACTTCTATATATCCTGTCTACATAAAATTGTGTGTTGGTGTTTTTTGTACAAATCTACAGTTTTACTCCAGGCTTGACAAGATTTTGCACATTTGGCCTTAAGTACAATAGGAATGCCATTATCCATACACGAAATTTAAAAAAAAAACTAACTCATAGACCATTTTCCTACCAATTAAGCAGAATTTTGGTAATTAAGGATGAAATTTCGGACTTTCAAAATGAGAAGAGAATTACTGTCTTCATCTCCGAACTCTCCGAGCGAACAAGTGAAAAATGTTAAGTTCCCTCAAGCTTTTAAGTGAAAGGTTCAAAATATATTCAAACGAACCTATAAACGTATTAAAATCAACAGTTGGATTCGAGCTTTATAAAATTTTGCAAATTTGACTTTACACCAAAATGAGAGTAAAATCTCTGTTTACCTGATATGTTGAAGCGTCTTCAGTCTTCACTCAGCGTGAAGCCCGGGCAACGAGGGCAGGCCTACTCTAGCTAGTATACCCTAGATTCTAAACTGTTGTAACTACTGCAAATCAGTGGAATTTCACTGGATAACTTGTAAAACAAGTAAAAATATTTATACTCAAGTAGTTTAAACTTTTTAAAGTGTAATCCCCAATTTTTTTCGTACATTTAACTATTTCATATTTAGAGTGTGTATTTAAATGTCTCTAAAGAGAGTATTTTTATATGAAATTAAATAGCCTATATCAAAATTTTTTGCCCTGAGAAAATTTATTTTATAAGGATTATAGCTATTCCTGAGAATAAAGTTTATTTCAAACCATACACATTTTAAAATCTATGTATTAAAGGTTTGAACCTTTATTTTTTTTTTTCAATTAACACTAATTTTTAGAGAAATGTTCTTTGTGTTGATATTTAGAGACTATCTGTGCATCAATACTCTATATCACATACCGTGTTTAGTGTTTGGTTGAGATTCTTTCAGGTACATGTCCAATGATGTCACACGAATTTTGTGCGGAAGAAGACGCGTGTTAAATGGCCCGGCCAAATAGGGCAATGGCCTCTCTTACAGAAGGTCAGCCACCACAAGGAAGAAACCGCTGACACGGGCTTGCGTGATTGCAGTTTAACTAGCGCTTGCACTTCTTATTTTTTTTTTTTGCGAAAAATATCTGCTCTTAGGATCGGTTCAAAAAATCTCGCTGAATTCGGCTGGCAATTATATAATTATGGGGGCAGTTAAAAGTAGAGCCTTAGGGTCTCGCATAGTTAGGGGTGTATGTGTGTTAGTGAGGTGGAATGATAAGTGCAACGCTTGCTGGTTGTAGCACGGTATTGTCTCTAAGCGCAAGGCTCTGAACTGGCGCGCAGTCTTCTCGTTGTGCATAGGACAAGTATGAGATCTGAGTGGTAATCATAAATTTACATGGCGGGGAAATGAAGATAAAGTTGTAATGCAAGTCTCTTGAGAGCTATCAGGAAACTGTACCGGGCGTTTCATGTCTGACAATTATTTTAAAAACAAACAAATTTTTTTTAGCTATTTTCACACTCCGAAAAATAAAGTTTAAAAACGAAAAACGTGAAAAGAACTACTCATATGCTCTGGGCGTATTCTTAAATGCTTTTCGTAAACAGACTCCACTCGGATATGTTGGGCAAATTTCAAGTGAGCATGTCGAGAAATTACATATTTCACGTATTTCACACAGCAGTGGCGTTTCATTCGCTTTCTCATACCACGTGGTCTTTTCCTCAATCCCTTCCCTCTCGGACCAATGTGTGACCCCCTTATCTCCCCCCCTCCATCATCACCAACCACTACTTTCCGACAACCAACGGTCAGAGGGGGCACATTGAAAGCGACAGTCGGTAAAAGGAGTGAACCTTTGTGCATTGTTTCAACAGGGAAGTTTTGTTTTGTTTCGTTATTATCGTGGGAGCAAAAAAAAAAGAAAGACCGCTTTAAGGAGGGCAGAATCGACCAGGTTCCTGAGAATAGAAGGGGTCCGGGGAGGTAGGGAGGGGTGAAGATGGGGCAGCTGTGGACTCTAGGATAAAAAGTAATCTAATACCTGCGTGTGTGCTTGTGTTTGTGTGTCCCTGTGTCCACTACAGCTGGCCTAGGGCGACACTCACACACACACACACACACACACACCACAATGTTATAGCCTGCGTGCCGACGAAGGAACAAAAAAAAAGAGGAAAGTCAGCTAAACGTTACTGGTCCCCTTTTTATTCCGTTCTACGCTCGCCAATAGCTCTAGACCCGGAAATTTATTTGATTCATTTGGTATCAGGCTCAAATTCATAGTCCAATGTAAAGTCTACCTTTAAGTTCTTTCCTTTTGGTTGATTCCTTGCTGTAGGACTTACCCTTATTTGGAGTGGGTCGATGTGATTCAGCAACTCTACTGCTAGCTGGTAGTTGACTGGCCCACCGTGGTGGAGGGGAGTGTCCAATTAACGGTAATCTTATCACCCAACCGATACAAAGGTGTACATGTTTGCTCTCCACCTTGTGACCAAGCTTGAAGATAAATTGGATAACAAGGTCACTTCACTTAGTGGAACACGCGTGATTGGGTTCCTGATTCCTCTCCTCGTTTATAACGCTCAGATTCGTCATTGGCCTGTAAAGATCGCTGTTGTCCAATCATCAACATGTGCTCCATGTATACTTTGCTGCCCAAAGATTTAGGCGAATATTCGTGGCTCCAAAAATAATTAAAGAAAATTACTTTGCAAAAAATAATTAACACACTGTGCTGAAGTCAAACACACGTAGGGGAGGACGGGGCAAGTTGGCGATGTTAAGAGTTCGTCATTTATTATAATTTTAATTTTGGAAATACGATTTCCTTCTTTCCACACACGATTAGAATAGTCTTTTGTCGTGGTGTAACTATATGGAAAAATCTATATTTCTATAAATATCTCCAAAATTCTGCCCTTTTAAAAATATAATGCAAATGTGCCATCTTGCCCCGTTACCGGGGCAAGATGACTTTGACTACGGGGTAAGATGACATTTCTGCACAAGTTTAAACATATTTATTCTTAGAATGCAAACTAATGTAAATTAACTAATTTAACATTGTTACATGCTTTTTTTATATATATGGCATATTATTAAAGGCTTGGTTTGTTGAAAATTACAATTAATAGTTAACTTACATAACTAATTCAGAGTTGGTGTTTTTATAAACAATAATCGCAAACAAATTTTCCTCCTTCAAAGTTCGAGCAGTCCTCATGCCACCATATGTGGCATTTGCAACACTCGATCCAATCTTCTGATGGAGGGTGGACATAAATCTCATCACACACAAGACTTCGGATATTTGAGCTGAAGTCATGCCTGGCGAAAGTTGGAGCTTCTTGGATTTTTCTCGAGAATCGAACTTCAGTTTCTTAGTAACAGTTCCTTTTTTTGCATCTCGAGACTCATGTCTTTATTGCTTCAAACGTTCTTGTTCTATCCTCTGAGCTTTTCTCTGAACCAGCATCGCTTTCATGGGTGAGCTTGTGATGACACTTGCACATAGCTTATGACTTATCCTTTTTCTCACATGTGATCTTTCTTTAGGCAATGGTTTGAAATCGAAAACACTTCGGCACAGTTTTGGCTCAACAGGAGTAGCATTTCTTATAGGCCCTATCTTAATGATAGTAGCATTTCTTGAAAGTCCTGGCTCAACGGGAGTAGAATTTCTTGAAGGTCCTGGCTCAATGGAAGCTGCGGGAGAAGTATTTATTGAAGGTCCTGGCTCAATCGGAGAAATATTTCTTGAAGATCCTGGTTTAATGGAAATGTCATTTCTTGAAGGTCCTGGCTCAATGGGAGTAGCATTTCTTAATGGTCCTGGCTCAATGGAAGTAGCATTTCTTGAAGGTCCTGGTTCTTCAGTTTTCTCTGCCTGATGTTCATTAACTGCTTTTTCCATCGCAAGATCATGATCGGTGGGGTTCGCTGCAGCTAAATCATGCTCGGCAAACACAAGGGGATCATAAGGCTCAATTCCACATTCTCGGAACCCATTGACTGCATTACCGACTGTAGCTGCTTTTAAATAAGCAGTGCTTAGTAGCTCACCAATTTTTTTTGTCAGTTATGGCTTGCCTTGGATTAGTGACCATTAAGTTGTCACAAGCTTAACTGTAATAGGTTTTTAATGGCCCAAAAAAGGAAACATCCAGCATTTGAAGACGATGGGTAGTGTGGGGTGGAAATCCGACCATAACGATGTGATTTTCCCGGCAAAAGTTTATAGCCTCCAGTGTTACGTGTGTTTTATGGTTGTCAACAAGCAACAGCACGTGAAATTCACTGGTTGGTTTCACATGTAGTTCGAAATGTTTCAAAAACAACACAAATATTTCTCCATTGCTCCAACCATTATCACTGCAATGTCCAACGGTTCCCGGAGGGGCTCTTTCCACAAGTTCAGGTCGCATCCGTTTTCTTGCGAAAACCAAAAAAAGGGGGCAGGTAATATCCGCAAGCATTAATGCAACAAATAATAGTAACATTTCTTCCTCTCTCTGCCGAAACGATCTTGGAAACACTCTTACTTCCTGTGGGTGAAATAACCTTTGGTAGCCTATTATATACAGTGGAAAGTGCAGATTCATCTGCATTGTAAATGGCAGAAGCTGGAAATCTATGTTTTTCCCGCACTTATTTCAAAATTAAGAAAAACTTGTCAACATTTGGCTTGTTAAAGCCCATTGCTCTGGCAATGGATGTTTCCTCTGGTCTCCGAAAACTGAACTTACATTTTTTCATAAAACTAGCCAACCAATCCTCACCTGCCATCCTGGTCTCCACATTGAACGGATGCGAAATTCCACTATATTCTGCAAAGTAAAACACAAGTTTTCTACATTGCTGCTTTGTCATCCCAAAAAAAAACATGTTATCTATTGCTGTCGAGTAGTTCCTTAAATATTCTAGCTGCTCTTCAGTGAAAACTTCTCGAAATCTTCCACCATGAATAGGCATTTCCTAGGAAGAAAATACAATTAGGTAGGCTAAATAATTTTTATTTAGAATTTTTGTTTAATGAAAGCCTGTAGGGCATGAACAATTAAAAAACAACTGTAAAAAAGCACTTGGGGCAAGATGACGAGTCGTCATCTTGCCCCAGTCAACTTGCCCCGATCAGCAATGTTATTAGTATTGGATTTTTTCGCTAGGAAAAAATATAAAAGGTTAACAATATATAGTGGTTAAGAAAAGTATATTGTCTAAGGTAATAATGTGTGGCATTGAATAACCAAATATCTTACCTGTTTGTCCATGAGATATTACTTCGAAGTTCTTGAAAATTACAATACGTCAGACCAAATGTACGAACATCATCTAACAAACAACTAAATGGTGGCAGCGGCTTCACTGTGCGATTCTTTAGTGTCCACCAGTGTGGAGCGCTAGTAGTGTCTGTTAGGTGGTGCTATTGTTTTGACTGAAAGGTATTCATCTGCTATAGCATCCTACATAACCTCAATGTGTGGCATTGGAAGTTACCCAAGGACACTATAACACATGAAAGTTTCAGATATGTCGGATCGTTTACATTTGCTGTACTATGTTATTATGTATTAACCAAAGGATTAGTATAAATTACTATAGAGACATGAGAATATATTGCCCTTTATAACCAAACATAATATGTTAAAAGGAATTAAAACTTATTGGAATAAACCACTGGGAACAAATAACACAAATATCAGATTGGTGCTGGTTGTAATTATAGGCCTTTGTAAAAACAACAATGAAAAACAAACATCAATAAAACAATTAACATATTAACAAAATATTACTGAGTATTATATATTAAGTAACGAGCTCGTGAACAACTAGGTACGTACCAAGTATTTATATTTGATTTAAGTAAAAACAGGTTAAGTTTATCAACAAATATTATTAAAAAAAATAATTCATCAAACAAATATTAAATTATTGAAGTCTTCTTATAATTATTTCTTCATAATGAAAATTAATTGCCGGAAATGTTCCAAAGTGTAGAAATCAATATTATTTCGTTGATTCAAGTTCAATAGTAGAAACTTGCATGATGATCACGTAGAAGTTTAAAACAGTTACATAACCTTAATATAATAATAATGATAATAATGAAATTTCTGGCCTTTGTTTTGAAGAGGTTAATTCCCAAAAATGAATTTAGATTCCTGGAACACCAAAGCCAGGATGAGGCCCATGACTCGAACCGCTATGGAATGAAACCACAAAAATATTAACCTCCAAACATAAAAAATAATTATCATGGGATACACTTTTCCCACAGACGAAACATTTACTCACCCAAAACGGCGGTAACAGATAAGTTATTACATTTTGTGGTGGTTTTTACATCCGCACCAAAAAATTACATGCCAAATGGCCGAAAAGAAATTGAAAAGGGCAAGGTAAGTCTTTTTCGTTAGACACGACAGAAATCATAGAGTTTACAATAAGTAGAATTATACAAACAAAACAAAATATTCATAGAACCAGTATTGTAGTAGTGTTTCCCTTACACATTTGATTATAATAGAAACAAACACATTTAAGACATTATTAATTAAATAGCTACACAAAACCTTAACATTAAGATAATGAAATATGTGAAGATAAATAAATATCAAATACAATCTTTGCATAAATATATTAAAATTTATTTAACACGAAAAATTAAAAAAAAAGGAATGTGAATAAATTAATTACCTACTCATAAAATCACGAGTGCCATACCTAGAAACGGCACAATAACATGACGTGGAACTAAGTCATTCGTCGTCTTGCCCCGCTCGTCAACTTGCCCCGTCCTCCCCTATATGGATGCCATTGCAGTCTTTTAGCCAATAGAAAGATGTCGTGTAAGAATAGGCCAAACTACAATCAAGGCTACCCGTATAAGAACAGATAAATATCGACTCTTATCGTATTCCGTTTCATTTCCTGAAAAGCTGGGATTCAAACAATTTTACTTTTTGCAGGATTGTGTTATTGGTCCACAACAAGATGAAACAAAGAACAACCTTCAACAAAAGAAGTATAAAATTACTGGCAGCCCGCAGTTAAAACATCATGATAAGCATGAATAATACTGTGGAATCTATATCCTATAGGTCATCAAAAGGTGGAAATTTTTTCAGTCGTTTTAAATTACTGATTTTCGTAACAACAATTTTGAACTCTCTTGTGATTTGGCGACACTGATCTAAATTTCAAATATTTGGATAAAACAATCAAAACCGATTTAAAATAAATATTTCATAATTTTGGAGCTGTTCCAGCCGGTAGGCCTATCGTATAGATTGGAGCATATATTGTTTGGGGTGAAAATAGTTCAAGACTAGTTATGAGCTAAAACACTGAAGCATCGTCTGTGTTTCGTGATTGGCTAAGTATATTTCACTTGCATGCCTACGATCGGCGGAAGAATCACAGCCATCCAGTGCGGAAGCAAACGCGTCCTGAATGGCCCGGTAAAATATTTCAATGTCTCCTCTTGCAGACGGCCGCCAATCACAAGAAAGAAACCACTCCATGCATTCTGTTGAAGGTTTCCCACGGTTTCCATAATTTACTCCCGCCAAATTCTGGAAGGGTTTTTATAGTGCTGGAGGTGGATTCCGCAAAAGGGAAGCTACTTTGCTTTTCATTTTATACTATCAATTTTCGGGCACTTAAACGTTTGGGGGTAACATTGAACTAACAAGAGTAGGCATGACCAATATCATGGTGGTAGATTACACAGCGGTCACATCATTGGCCTTAGTCACACTTTTGAGTGTATCCAAAATATTTCATATAACATGTGAATTCTTATTGGTGCGAAAAATCTTTAGCTTATTAAAAACTGACTCCATATATATTTTTTATTCAATTTTACCTTACACTACCATATTTTTTTTTTCGGAAAATAATATTTGCGATTTTTTTGGAGTGACCATAAGACAGAGGAATACATTTTGTTTTTAAGTATCAACTTCTACGTTGTCAAAAAAAATTTTTAATTTTTATTTAACACAGCCACTATAAAAAAAACCTCTTGCTTGAATAAATTTTATTAGATTTTCTGGGACATATTTATTGTCAGGAAACCACTCAAAAAAGAAAAGTATGTGTGTCTAATACAGATTTGAAGTAGATACCAGGCGAAGACAAAGGAACGTTTCTTCCTTATTAATTGTAGAATTTCACAAACTTGCTAACAATCCTATTAATATTGATGTAAGTTTATTTTATGCTGATACACACTCCTCAAATTCTAGCTGGCACAAAAAAAAATGCTGCCTGAAATAGGTTAATCCAGGCTTATCGCAGAATTAATAAGGAAGTCAAGGATAGAATATGAAGTTGACGCTATAATGTAAACATGCCAACGGTACACTACATTTGTAAAATCAAAAAGAAAAAATCCTATGTAGCAATGCTTTTTTTTACAATCGCTCTGGAACTTTTGTATTAACAATTAAATAAATTAAGTGAACTGGAGAAACTACAACTGAAGTATTCTATTGCACTGCAAAAATAGGTGCTTACATGTCCACTGGCATGTTCTTTCCTACGGAAGTCAATAATTTCATGAAATTCAAATTACAGACAGGTTACGTGATTATAGAAAATCTAGGATCGTAATATTTTTAATTAACTTTAATCTGTGTTTTTTTTAATGTGTAAACAAACATCTTAGCTATCGGTGAACGGCGTTCGGTATGAGTAGTTTCTTGAATGGAACGAAAGTAAATTAAAACGGAAATGTTTCACCATGGTGTTGCTATCTGTGGAAGTCTCAGAAATCTCGCAAATATAGCGGACCCTCGTGATTCACCCGTATATACTGCTTTCATAACATCACAGAATTGACACCGCGTATAGGTATCAAATTAAAATTTTATAATAGTGTACCTATCCTGTAATACATTAGGTTAAACTTAGAGCCACGTATTTTTCGCGCATTCATTTAGTCGCAAGCTAGAATGCAAACCTCCACACTGTCGCACTGTGTTCATGATTGGACCGCAGTTATCTGGACACGCCCCTCTACGACCGTGAGCCAACGATGTCCAGCTAGGAGAGAAGTAAGCGAATTAGGTAGTGCTAAATAACAAGGATAAAAATGTTCTCGCTAAGAAATCAACCAATGGGAAAGTAAACATGGGTCGAGCACACCTATAACTTTGAATTCTATCCTGAGGTCAGAGGAATCCGCGAAATTTCCGGGACTCTAGTTATACTTTATAGTCATAAAAAATAATGACAACTTTAAAAATACTCATTACAGTTTTGACCATAATAAATTAACACTGAAATATAGATAAAGCGCAGTGTTCGTTATACGGTAGAGACACAAGAAATATATTCGGCGCCAAGAAAAATAAAAGAATTTCGTGATGAAATTTTTACTGTTAAATCTCAAATGTTGAATCAGTTCGATAAGCTTAAGGTTTGTTTGTAGGAAGTATTTACATACTGATTTCTGTCGTTTAAGCAAAAGCAAATGTACGTACATATACTTAGTGTTATAATATGTGTTTTAAAATACTTCAGGTTTATTTTGATTTAATGTATCTATTGGATTGCAACGTTTACATTGAAAAACACTTAAGGATATCGTCGTGTTCGTAAAGTTTTAGACGACCAACAAATTGTTAAATATCTTTGACGTCATATTTGTTCCAACACAATTTTCGTAACTAGTAAATTATTGGTATTTTTAAAGTTGCATTTATAACTTATGACTATTCATGTTTACAAAATGTAATTCATGATAGTTTCACTACCATAAAGTTTACTTTGGCACACCAATACTCTTAGTACATCCCCTGATATTCACGATTGTTAATATATATGGATGCATGTTGGAGGAGGTGGAGGGAGGTAGAATGAAGACAAAAGTACAGTGCCAATGTGAAGTCAACTATACAACCCTTTCGTCGTCGTTTGTTACAATCATGTACATCTAATGTATATTTAATTTTTTATTTATTTTTTATTTTTACGTTTTTTTTTTGTTTCATCACTCAAGGGGATTATCGAAATTTGAAGTTCCACTTCTAACGCGCGTGGTGGCCAAGCACTTTTTTTTATTATTATTTCCACAGCGTCCTGCGGAGCCAGCTGGCTCTCCACCCCTGTAGCAGCATGCGCCACGGGACATTGTTCGTGTAAACTGACCTTCGCCGTCTACCTGGGGTGTTTTTGCCGCGGCGCGCAGACTGACCCACGCGTCGCCGTGACGTCACAGCCACGCGCCGGTCCCTTTGTGCGCCGGCCGGCGAGGAAGAAAAGGAAACCAGACATAAAAAAAAAAGTTCGTTAGCCAAGCCGTGTACCAACTGTCCCTCAGCTTTCTCTCTCACACACACTCTCTCTCTCTCTCGCTCTCTCTCCCGGCCGTATCGGCTTACTGAAATAATACGATTTGGTTGTTTGTCTTTGGTTCTTTTTTTTATGAGGTCAGTTCATTGCACTTCTAGGAAAGCGAGAAGTGATCGTGGCGTTTAAGAGGGACACTGTTGACCCAGCTGAACCAAGCGTAAGATTGTGCCACGTCGTGTAGGGACTGGAAATATTCGCGGGTTCAATGACCTTCAGGGTAGACAACACAATATCTGTACAGTCGAGCAAACAGCGCCAGTTGCTGGGTTGTCTGTGATTGGATAATTCTTTGGATGAGAGTTCCTCATTGGCCCTGAGCCCACCAGATAAAAAACGAGCCAATAGCTGAAGTAGTTCAAAGGTGTAAGTAAGAATTTTAATTTTAGCCCATCGCGAAATGAATCCGCTAATTTTCCCGATCTCGATATTTAAATCTTTGCAGGTCAGAGGATCATTTATGTTTATTTTTATAAATAATGGTTTCAAAGTTCATCAAAGGCACAACGAGTAAACTTAACTATATATTTTTGAAGTTATACTTGCTTAGGCGCGTCGAGGGTGAAATATTAGAAAGCAACGGAAATGAGATGAAATGCGCGCACCATGGACGAAAGTTTAACACGATGAAGTCTAAAGCGCATGCGTGTTTCTGCTGCAGCCACAGATGAAGTCTCCCAGACAGCTGGCAGCGTGAGGTGACACTGGCCTGTGAACATCAGGAGACGTACCAAGCGTATCGGCGTGCCAAATATTTCTTTGCGGTAGCAAAACTTTTCCGCAATACATTTTATAAACTTTAAAGTAACAAAAAGGAAAGATCGCATATTTTTTAATGCGTTAGATTCTGGTTTTATATACTTAATTATTTTCATCGAATAGTGTCGCGTGTTTAGCTCAGCAGAAAAGCGTGTAATTTCTAAAAATAAGTTTTCAGCTTTGATGCTTACCCTTAGAGAATTATTATTTTTTAAAATTATTGTTATATAACTTATTAAAGGCATTGTAACACAATAGTTTAAGAAGATTATATAATAACTTGTCATTTAGTTAAATATTAGCTATTTTAAGTTGTAATACATAGCTCAGTCCTTCAGTTTGTTTATTTTAAACTAGGTAGGCATATAGCATTTATTTTAAACTAATAGTAAAAATAAATCTTATAAACAAAATCGAAGTGACTGATTTGGAATAAGTAAATATAAAGAAGATTTTATTTTGGTTTGGGCACTTGACTTTAAAAAGAAGAGGAATTTCAATGTTTTCTTAATATTCTCAAAACCGTCCCTAATTTCCCTTTGAAAGTAAAATTTTGGTACGTTTAAATTACGTTTTGCACAACAAACTTTTTAAATAAGAGGAATATTACCATCTAAATTTGATTTAGAAAATGTTTACTGTTAACATAAGATTTTTCAAAAACCATCCTCCCATTTATTCCCACTGAGAATTTTGTTATTACCGGAAGAAATTTTGCTGAACTAATGAATAAAGTAAAACACACACACATCTTGATATTCGAATTACTTCTCTAAAAATATAGTCTATTTACGCTACACAACGGGTACTTCGGCTTATATGTTATATGTAGCCTATATATATATATATATATATATATATATATTTATATTTATATTTAACTCGATATCCATTGTGTTTGCAATATTTTTTTGTTACAAAGTTATTTAAATTAGTTATAAAAATTTGTTGTGTTGTAACTTGAAATATCAAAATAGTTTAGTGTATTAAATAAAAGAGACGTTAAACTTCTAATGAGCATACATAAGTACACGCCAATTTTTTGTTTCCTTATGGCTTAGTTTACACACCGATTACCACGCCGCGGCCGTAAGTAAATATGAAACAGAATAATCGAACTGAGATTTTTAAAGTTTTTCTTTCGTGATTCCATACTTACAACATAAATACAATTATTATTTTTTTCCATTGATTTGAATCCAAATACCTAAATTATAAACTATCTTGGCTTTAGAGGCTGAGCCACGTAGAAGTTGTAGATTGTACAGACATTTCGGTCTTCATTGCAGCAGGCATCTTCCGGATCAAAACACCAACTGATTATTGAACCTTGAAAGCTTAGATAGAATATCAGCATATGGCCACGAAAGCATGCAGTCTACCTAAATTATTTTGTAGCTGAGCGCCAAAACTTTCAACCACCAATAGTAGGCTTCACTAAAATCCAATAGTGATTTGCCATAGTTGGTATTCTCTTCTTTCTAGGAACTAAAAATTCTTATTTTTACTATAGGGGAAACAGATGAGGAAAGGATAACACATTAATTGTAAACGGTTTTATTTATTAATTACTTTTTCCACTATTAATTTAATTACACTTGAAATGTGTTTCCACAATTTAATACTCTTTCATTAAGTCCTCACATTACTCTCCCCACTGGAGCTCGGCTTGACAGGGGCTCTCTCTACTGATCGTCTCTTACAGCACAAATCGGTCCCAACACTCTGCCTCACACTACTCAATCGTCCACAGCGCACACAACACAGTCCCGGATAATTCATTCCCCGATGCACCAATTTTCACACACGAAGCCCGTCACTCGTCATCCGCTATCGCTCACCAAGACGTCACTCACCATATTCCCTTCACTGCCCTCGAAGATCAACCTCGTCATTTATATACATCCCTGCCCCGCTCTGGAAAGTTCTCGCGGCCCTTTCGAGTGTCGCGTCATCAAGGTTGACCTTAAACCTGAAATTGCGAGAACAACGACGTCCTCGTTACGCCATTTCAGGTGGATGGGGCTCTGGGGGAGTGACAAAACACTCGAGATGGACCGACAGGCACCACTATAATAGTATTACCGTTTAGAGGGATGACGGGCTCTACCTGTCCAGTAGGTGGGGCCACCCCTGGATCCCCAGTTGGCTGGTGCAGCATGCTGACTGGCCGGTCTTGTTGCCTCGTCTCTAGGATCCTCGTAACATTATTGTTCCTGCTACTGCAATCACAAAGGTTTCTGTAACATGTATGTAGATACATTTTTAATAATTAAATTAATGCTTTCTGGGTATCACAAATCTTCACTTTGACACAAAACTGATCCTTAGTGCTTTACCATTGTTATAATAAAAGTTTTTAATTCTGACAGTGTAAGTTGGAATGAGCGAGCTAAAACAACTAAGGCGGTAGATTCAGGCTTGCCATTTCCTTCCTAAGCAAGATCCTTTGTTTCTTCAATGCAAAAATATATAAATATAAACCTAAATATTACTAAGGAAATTTGACATTGCACATGCATAGGGCCTATGTAATAATACTGGACGCTGTTTTTTAAAGAGGTTATTGGAGGAAAATACTGAATATAAGTGTAATTTTGTGGAAAAACAGTTAGTTAGCGGGGCCGCCAAACGGAATGGAAATTTCTCGGTGCTTACGCTCATTTTATAAAATCTTATTAAATTAATATTTATAAGGGATTTTGTTAACAGTGAAAAATGCTTAAACGGGTGTTTTCACAGATATTTTGGTATGCATAACTTGGAGCTTAGTTAATGTCTGTAGTGAAGGGACATGTGGGGAAACCTTATACTTAATGTTCCATAACAAAATCCTAGAGTTGCCATTTGAGGTCCCATAGAGCAGCGTTACAGACGCGAGGACTACGTGCCAGTTCGGTGCTTGGCCCGTAGAGGCGAAGAGGCGTGTGATGTACGAGCCAATGTCACCCTTGGTGCCCCCGCACTTTAAGACCACATTCACTCAGCCGGATTGCTTGAAATTTACACACTACTGGATCAGTTTCAGACGGCTCATCACTCAAATCACATTTATTTGCAGTAGTTTTCACAGTTTTATTCAAATGCCCCTGTCTACCTGGGCGCACACAAGGTAATGTCTGGTTACGAAACGCATTAAATAATATGTTGAGGTCGGTGAGGTATTTTGTTTCTGGATTTCCTTTCTAAACTGTGTTATTTTTTAGGGTGGTGATTGCTTAAAACTGTTTATTTGGGGGGAGGGGGGAGGCTGCTATATTTTATGTATGAAACTCCCTGGTACATATACATAAGAGCGCGTGTAACTCAGTACCTGCATGTGATAGAAATAAAACTTATTTGGTGATTCAAACTTCGACTCCTAAGTATATCGTAAGGGGTAAAACGGCAGAGATTAAATGAGGCATAAAGACAATTTTCTAAATAAACATGAATTCAAAAAATATATTACTCACTTCAATATAACTGCTCAGGATATCAATACTTAACAATAAATTTTACTCTCTGATGAATTTCTCACACCATAAAGAAAATTTGTTTAGGAAAAATCAAAGCTGGGATTGATTATAATATTATTATTTATAAATTAATTTCATTATCTATATGTTATATGTTATATGTGATCGAGTGTTCTAATATACAGATTTTTTACTTCCGCATATATCACCTTATCATTGAGTTCTAGTGCAATAGTTTCTGCAAAAAGGCTACAAGACATACTTCAATACATTCATAGGCACTGGCAATGTTCTGCCGTCGAATGAATGAGCAATGTCAACATATCCGCCACTCCGCGACACGAAAACTAAACAGCACGGACCTACCTAACGGTAACTTTTACATTACAGCCATATTGTGACACAGTGGAAATAAAAACAATTAATTTTCCACTCATGGGATTTGTTAAAAAAAATTTAAACTAGCATATTCTTAGTTAAAACTAGCATGTTTAAAACCTCGTGAGCTCATAATTATAATACGAAAACAGTGCATTAAAATTTTGCCTTGAGATTTTACTCCCATCGTGCCCAAAGAAGTTTCACTTCAAATAATATTTACTTTAATATCTCGTTTATTATAATTTTTGTCTGACTTTTTTATTAGGCCTATATGAATTAAAAATGTAGGCTTCCTTGACAAGCGCTTTGTGATCGTTTGTGCTGTCGTCGTGGTGTACAGAATATCTGTTTTGTCACATCACTGGGTTCACCTGTGTATCTCTGTGTTGTCGTTGTGCTGTCCGCATTTTCTGTTTAGTATCATTGCTAAGTTTGTCTTTATGTCATTGTTGTCCAAGGTCGTTTTTTGTCTTTATTTACTGTTTTTGTTGCAACTTCCTTACAGTTGTCAGCCTATTGCTGTAATATGTTTCAAATTGCTTCCACGGAATTTTCTCTGTCGTTTCCATGTTTTAACTTGTTGATATCGGCTGATTTTGGTTTGTTTTTAAAGTTTGTTTTGAATATTTATTTTTTATGGCCTGATATTGAGGTTTCTTATGACATACAGTGTAACCAGCAATGGCGTATGTCCAATATAAATCTTATATGAAATTTGCAGAGTTATATGGTTTTATGAAAACGTAATTTGTATTTATTTTATAAATTATACACTAAATAAAAGAGTTTTAATACTTTAGCAATATAATAACATTTAATTATAAATTGTATACCAGATGATTTCATGCTTTCAGCATAAGCTAGGGCTTTCATAAAAATTTGCACTTTAGTTCATATGAACTATTAAATAAATAAATGTTTAGAACAAAAATCCTTTATAAACTATTCAATATTTTTTATTATTAACTGAATTAAAATGATGTGCAAAAGCACAAAATAATAGAAGCAAAATAATTTGTGACACTACACCCCGTTCACCTGGCAACGGCTGCTGGGGCGGCTCAAGTCCCGCGCGGTCGCCGGCATGAACAATGTCCTCCGCGCAGTTTCTAACATAGTTCCCCCCACGCCTCACCCATAGCCAGCGCCGAGCAGTGAGTGAGGTTTAATGCCATGTTTCGGGGCGGGGCTCGTCTCGCGACCTCAACGGACTGCCGATTGAGACGGTCCGAGCGCGTGCCTGCCGCCCGAGGCAGATGCGGACGGGAGGAATGAATGAAACTGTTTGCCTACCTGCGTCCGCACAAAAGATAGCCCTTTCCTCCCTTGAAACCCCCTTCCCCCACTAACCCCTCCCTCGGGTCGAGAAAAAATATTCTAGCCTGTCCGACCGAACCCTCCGTATACGCGCATCAGAATTTCGGCAGAAGTCCATTGTCCCAAAGAGGGCTATTCTTCGAGCGGCCAGCGTTTTTAGGGTGGCGGTTTGGAGGAGGGGTTTGGAATTTTGGGGATGCTGGGTCCTTCAAAAGAAGGCCCAGGGAGGGACCAGACGGGATGAAAAAGAAGAATTTTTGGGAGAGTGATTAAAGGGGTCGCCTGTGGCCTCTTTTCTCAGTCGGCACGCGTCCGGAGGTCAGTGGGGTGAAGATTGAAGAATGGGAAAGGTGGAAAATAGGAAAAAGGGGGAGGGGGAATCTATCTTACATAATGGTTGGTGACTGGTTGTCTGGCACGCGACTGTTTTGGCCTGCTCCTGCCGAAATCACCCCGCGTCCCGGCGTTGGACACATAATAAGAAAATACCCATCTTGATGAAATACCGAAGATCACTGATGGTTGCAAATAACACCGGGATCTTTGTAAGTTTACGGTTAGCTTTGTAAGTTGGGTTTATTTATACATACACTCTAAAGAATTATCTCGCAGCCGTGACGAAACCTTAACAAACTTGTTAAGTAGACGGTTAACAAATTACCATTTCTTACACGTGAGTTTTCACAGTGTTTACAACGCGACACGCAACTGGTAAGTCATTGAGTTTTTATGAAGATCCAATTTTATGGGAACTAATGGAGTTTATTTGAGGGGCATACTCCATTGGAAATTCGGCATATTTACTGTAATTTATAACACGGTTATATTCCGTTTAGTCATTAAGGAGTACAAGTAAAAAAGACAAACATTTCATATATTTTATTATATTTTATAATAATGTAAAAATTGAAAACTAAGCAGTGTTATTTATGTATATAAATCTAATTTTAAATTATACTGTTCACAATTCTTACATAACGGATTACAATGTAATGTTAAAAAATGTGAATAACACACTTATTGACTTATACTCTTTTACCTATATAGTCTAGATTAATAGATTTAAGAAGAGTATATAAACTGTATTTCATGAACAAATTTAACTTTTGAATGGATTTGTTTGATAAATTAAGCTGTCATACATTGCAGATTATTCTAGTTAATTAAACTACGGACGTTGCTCTTCAAGTAAGTAAGCTAACTAACCATATATCAATATAAAACTAAGACCTAGAAAAAATAAATATAGTAAATAAAGTTAAACAAATGTATGGATTTTATATATACAATAATGTATCTCAGTGAGTTATCGTTTAAATAACGCTAAGTTTTCGTCAATATGTAGGACAACATAGTGGAAATTTTGAAATTATTTATTCATAAATGGCACGTAGGCCGATATGAATTTTTCCTGATGTATATGTAATTTAACAAAATTGTTGGTAAAATTTCACTGGTTTTTCAGAATTGTGGTCATTAGTAAAGAATAAATATTAAGTTTTCCTGATCCCGGCAGTATCCAGTCACTGAAGTAGTTTATTAGTTTCGGTAGTCTCACTTTAAAACTAATGGGATCTAAGTTTATTAGTTTCGGTAGTCTTACTTTGAAACTAACGGGATCTAAGTTTATTAGTTTCGGTAGTCATACTTTAAAACAAACGGGATCTACGGTGGTTTATTTGAAGTTTACCCCCACCCCAAAGTCATCTTATTTTCCACCAATACTATCCGGGCTACATTCCGGGTAGATTTGAGACTGAATTTTTTTTTCTTTCGCAAGTGAGAAACAAAGAGGCCGTTTCCTGGAACCGGTGAGTTTTCTGGGGTTGCTTTCGTTTCCCCAACCAGTTCATTATATCTACGGTTCATCGTACTGTTTGTTCCTCAACCGGCTGAAACGACCTCGAGACGTTTAGAAACGGGTTGATCCCTTCAGAGTTGTGGGCCCGCCTGCCCGGGTACACACACGGCGCGCCGAACTTCAGGAAAAACCGCGTGATTTGAAAACTGCTCAAGACATCCGAGTGGGGTCTCTTTACGAAGAGCATTCAACAATACGCTTAGGGCGGATGCGTGGTTATTTTTTCGGACTTGGTTTTCAAACCGTATATTTGAAGAGTGAAACTTGCTAAAAACATGTGTTTTCAGTATAAATTTTAGCCATGAAATATCTGGTACCGGTTCTTGTAAACACTCAAGAGATTTGTATTATACCTTTACCTTCAGTTCTCCGCTATATAATGTTGTGATTAACCCTCAAATTTCATATTTGTCCTATTCGCGACGAGAAGACTGCGTACCAGTCCGCAACCTTGCGCTTAGAGGCGAAACCACGCTAGAAACACCAGCGAGCGTCGCACTTATCAACCCGCCTCACTTTACACAAAATAAACCTCTGAATTATTTGGCCTATTAACTATTTTTAATCTTCGTGCAGTTAAAATACTGATTCTACAATGCTTCCATTCCCAATCTCATTTGCAATCATAGAACTCAGAAATCTAAAATTTTACAAAACTTTATCTTAGAACTCATTATTTAATATTCGTGAAAGCTGTTTTTACACTTAAACGGCCTTATGTAATATAAAAATTAACATTCCTCTTTACATTTGTTGGGAAGAATTTGACGGCGGAAGCATTAACAATTAATGAAATACTAATGAAAAAACGTATTTGAAATCTGAGAACCCTCCGTTTATTTTTGTAATAATGTTCTTGTGATGTTCAATGATGTGTGTATCTGTAAAAATTATATAAACTACGTAATAGAGTAAATTTGTATGAGTAGAGAACATTACAAGTTGTGTAATCTTTCCTGTAAGACAAAGTGTGAAAAAATATTGCACACTAAGTTGAAATATTATTGTAGGTATAAAACAAATTTCACAAACACATATACATGGTGCACATTGAACATTAAAAAAATCTGTTATTTTATGGCGATAAAAAAAAATCATTAATGAACTGCTTGCTCAGGGTGCATACACGTATTGAATCATGGAAAGCAAAAGCGTAGACTTTACACATTAGGCTGAGAAATGAATAAGCTATGATTAGAAATATGGTTTGTACATTTTTACCTGGATACATGCGATTGATTTAGAATTGTTAAGCGAATTTATTCGTAAGTATGACATCTTAGGTAGTTTAACAATGTTTGTTTGTATTTCAGGGTAAATACTGGTTAAGTCCCAAAAGGACAGATAAATAAAGATAAATGCGTTGGCACAAAGCATGCTCACCACAAAAAAATATCTGACATTGTTGGACAGCGTTCTATTTAAAAAAATAATTATAGGTGTGGAAAGTGGCAAATTTCACTTCAAATTTAAATGTATTTTGAATGATTTAATACTTGTTCTTTTTCATTTTCGTTGAAACAACAATGAAGTTGTTTATAGAGATTTATTTCGCAACTAAAAGGATGTCCATGGTCATTTCTCCTTAGATAAATATGTATTACTTTTATTACCACTAGTTGATGCTATGAAAAATAAATATCTAAACAATTTATGGAACTTTTATGTAAAAGTAACAGAAAAATTATGTTTCTTGAAAAAACATTCTCAAATTACATTTTCTTTTAGGCCACACTAATATTCTGATTCAATGATACAAAAACCATCCATACGAAAACAATTCTAACAAACATTAACAGCTACAAATTTCAACATATCAAAATACTATACAATTTTTATAAAATGTTACAAAATGAGGTTGCTTGTGTTTATGTAATTAAAATTATTTTTCAATATACAATTATTTTTCAGGTACGCTGTCTTCAAAACAATAATATTACTTACAGAGAAATTTGATTAAAATGTATTATATATCTTACTTGTATGTAAATTAATGTAATGAATTCCAAAACCAATTATATTTATTTATGCCACCACATTTTTTTTTGGTTTAGATTAATCTGTTTATTCGTGTTGAATCTTAACCACACGCATGTTTCGTTGTTTAAAAAAAAAAACACTGTGTAAAAGCAATGTTAAAGTTTGGTAGTAAATCCTGTTTTAACAAAATAATCAACATTTACATTGTCACATTAACCTATAGTATGTTGTCAATTCTTCATGTATATCTTATCACGTTTGGTCACAAAAATTGGCAGACATGTGGGAGGGAAATGAATGATTATCAATTATTTTGTTTTAGAGGTATTGACGAATATTAACGCGAGTATAAAAATGGTGTACCATTTGAGATTCGAATTAGTTTCTGAACAAGTAAATCCACAACATACGCGCTATTCTGAGGTAGTTATGAATCGCGCTGTAAGCACGCCGATACATGTTCACTCAAGGTGGTGACAGGTACTTGTATAATGTTTGTGCGTGACTTAACCTAGCAAGTCGTATATTGAGAGAATAATTAAACTGATGATAATGTAAGAAATCGAAAAGTGATAATAAAGTCATAGTTCTTATTCGTAAAATCGTTTGCTAGCAGGAATGCCAAGGCTAAATCCATCACGATGTTGACTAAAGGGGATACTAACTTACCTCCAGTTTCACAAGGACAAGTTTTGACTGTACAAGTCGAGCTGATAAGGAGAATATGGAGCAAAAATGAATGTTTATATTAAATAATACTAAAAATTTTAATTCATGAAATACACGTATTTTAACTGTATAAATATTCAATTATTATTTTAAAAATACATATATCCTAATCAAAACGTCTAATTTTTAACAGCGATGTCTTCCCAATTGTGTAAACTCTTGGGAGCCTGCTTTACGTTTATGAAAATAAATTTGGCTGTTCACGTTTACAAAAAGGAAATTCTTTTAACTGACTGCGTCAATGGTTCAAAAGTTTTACATGAACTACAACATTTATATTATTTTTATTTTGGACATTTTAACTCA
This sequence comes from Bacillus rossius redtenbacheri, assembly GCF_032445375.1. NCBI lineage: Eukaryota > Metazoa > Arthropoda > Insecta > Phasmatodea > Bacillidae > Bacillus > Bacillus rossius. The sequence goes on from NC_086331.1 coordinate 32,787,332, forward strand.
AAGCTTTCATTCGCGGTAAGCTAATTCATGGAACAAGACAGCTCGTTAGATAAATAAAGCTTTATTTTCAAATAGTACACCAAATACATCGATGTATTTTCGCAAATTAGAGCCCACAAATTATTGCTTCGAAGTTACCTTGCAAGTTAACCATATGCTTCGAGGTGCGAGGCAAGTTTAAGATTTACAAATTTATGAATACATACAGGCTGACTATCAGAAACGTTAATATGTTTTAAAGCAGGTTCTGAAGTTAAAAAAATTAACTCCAATAATTTAAAATGCTGAATTCTGTGTTATATAAGTATTTCCATGAAAAATAATGTTTGTTCTTTAGGAATGTAAATTCATAATTAGTTACCTGCGATTTTAGTTGCTGAAATCAATGAGTCATTTGTGCAAAGAAGGTCGTCTATCTGTTTACGGAATGAGTCAAGACTACGGTGACTATTTTTTACACTGTTAAAATTATTATTTTAAATTTTCGAGAAAATTCTGTTTGCAAATTGTGTGGGAATTTTTGTAAACCCACTTACCTATGTTATGTATACTATACCCCGTATAGCTCCGGTTATACGTATTATTTGATTTTGTTATACGACGTTTGGTAATTATCTATCTGTGTTAGAAGTAATCAAGAAAATAATATCAAAAATCTAAAATCGTCTTGTTTGACAATTTTATTTCGTATCTCCATAATTTTCTTGTCTTTGTCCAAACCACACTCAGTTGACGATAAGACTTTCCATTGGGGGAAGGTCACCTATACTTATCCAAATATGCCGTGCGCAGACGTTTATTTGAAAAATTCACGAAAAATATAATTAGTTCCAGAAAATCGAATATTCGTAGAAATTTCGCTGGGTTCCAACTTGAGAAGAAAATAGCTTGGTGTGATTATATAAACATATATATATATATTTGTTTGCACGTAAAGATAATGATGGAGGTGTGTTCGTTATGAAAATGATTAAAATTAACAAAAAAATGCTCAATAAAATTTTCTTAGGAATATATTTTCTATTCTCTGCGTATTAAACGAAGAACGATAAGCTCAGAATCCGCTCGTGGAAATCAAAAACAAAGCGATAACTCATGAGTGAAGACGGAGAAAGACCGATCATCGAAAGAGGCCAGAGGTAGGCTGCAGGGAATAATGGAAAAAAAGGCGTAGGAAACTAGGAAGGGGCTGTTTTTGTTGAAGCCTTCTGCCTGGACGCTCAAGTGGAAGCCAAAAATTTCCGTTCCAAGGAAATGTCAGGAGATGAAATGCCGATTAAACGCACGAATCGTCTTCATTAATTTTGTAAGATTTAAATCTAATGCATGTAACCAAATTTAAAAGGCTTGGTATTTTTACCACTACATACATTTGTTTTCATTAATCTGATAGTATCACGATGATGAAGAATTTCAGAGTATAATATAAAATTAACGTTCCTCCATTGCATGCAATGATATAAGTTTAAAATAAATTATATTGTTAAACACAAATTAAAGAACAGAAAATAATTATTTCATTTTCTGAAAATAAAAGCATTTGTGAATTTAAATAATTGCTCGAAATATTTTTCTTAAAACTAATAATAACTTTACCCTTCCTACACTATGTAAGAAATTTTTTTTCTTTTAAATTGTAGCAGTGATCTAAGAAGAACCTTTTTCCAATTAATTGTGGATTATTTGTGTCAATTAATTTTGAAACGGCATGATTAAATGTCAATTAATTTTGAAAGGGCTACCATAAATGTCAAAATTCAACAGTCAATGAAATTTTTTTTACGGTTCAGTTATTTAGTTTCATTATGTTTAAGAATATTTAAGATTTGTGTGCTTAATTTTACAATTTTAATCTCTTCACATTAACTTTACACTTACAAAATATAGCTACAAACATAAATATTACTACAGTTTTCGTTTGCATGCTGGCTACCATGTCTAGTTCTTGGATGTTGTTACTAAGCATTTATTATGTTTCAGTACGGAATAAAAAAAGTCAGCTTAAGTTTACACCGTGTTTCGATTTTATTCTGCGAAATGTTTTAGACTATGCCAGTCAAGTTTTTCTTCAAACATTTTACAAAATTACACATTCCTCATCGCAGCCACCTATATGGGAAATCTTACTGCACATTACGAAGTTGAGTAATTTTAAAGTAAAACAAAAACATTCATTTCTAAATTAATTTCATTTTTGTTAAATAAACGTTTGATGAATAGGTAAAAAAATAAAAATAATTCACAACATATTAGATTAAGAAACGTGAACTACAAACTGATGAACCTGTGAAGTAATTTTGTCAGTTTGTGCATGTGAGATTAAACAGGATGCAATAAAATAGTTAGTGTTACACAGAGCTTAAAAGAATTGGAAAGAACAGTTATTTTTGTTAATTTTGGGCAAATTATTCTATTTATAATGAAAATTGTTGGAAAAAATACAGAATAAATATTGTGTCCAAATCTTTCTACAAACAAGAGGAACGCGGTGGTTAGTTTTTAATGACATTTAATAATTTTATGCGACCTTTAGGTCTGCTTGCAGAGTCAGGTAAGTAAAATTTAAGCAAAAACTTTGCAGGTTAATCAAATGGAGAAATACTTTACTTGGTCTTAAGTCACGACTAAAAAAATGTTGGCCTTAGTGTTGTTCTTGCTCTCTATTAAATAATTATTGAAATGGTCATGGTTTTTATTTTTATTTTTCAGAAAATTCATGTTGCTGTGGCTATTGAAATATTCCCTTTGGCACTAATGACCTGTGATAGAGTTTCATAGGCCAAATAGTAGGTACACAAAAATATGCTTAGGAGCCATAAATCTTCAAACATATGCCGCAGAAATGCGTAGTGGATTTCACAATATTTATTTATTTTTGTAATTTAGCAACAGACTTGACTTAATTTTTCAAAAAATATTTTTGTAAATGTAAGGATATTGCTTTTGCTTTCTGTGCTGTATACATTTAAATAAACGTCTTCGATTGCCCGGTATGAGTAAAAATGACAGGAAATCAGAAATAAATAAAGTCGCAACATAAAACTCAATCTATACATACCTATGACTTCTACGGAGAATCTAGCATTCAATATATTTTTATCCAAGTTCATTTTTAATACGAAAATTTTTTATTGGGTCGTAGTATTTGTTCTTTCGCAACTACTTCCTTGACAAGGATTTTTTGTCATATGTGATTATTGTGGACGTAGCTAACCTAAATTATTTTTGTGACTTTGTTTTTGTTTCAAATGTTGTGCTAGGTTCACTTGCGAGTTTATAGGTCTGTGTTCATTTGGTTTTGGGGTTTTGTCCTGAGGTGTTTTATTTGATTATGTGATCCTGTAATTTTTTTTGTGACTCAGGCAAATGAAAATGCATCTTTGAATTCTTAATGCAGTCCCAGATTTAGTTTGTTCTTTGATTCATCAAATTAATGAAACAGCGTTACTAAATCTAATAAAGAATTAAAAAAAGTGTGGGTATAATATTTATAATTCCATTCCCGATAATTTGTATTATATCTTGGCTGTACGAATTATAAAATCTTGATATGTTTCCTCTAGTAGTAAAAATAATCTGTATATATTTTTTTACATGTGTGATGAGTTGTTAGGACGGTAGGGTTGGTCAGGGGTGTATGTGTGTTAGTGAGGCGGGATGATAAGTGCGACGCTCGCTGGTATTTCTAGCGCGGTATCGCCTCTTAGCGCAAGGCTCTGAACTGAACAGGCGCAGTCTTCTCGTCGTCACAGGATAACTGTGAAATTCGAGCTGTGACCGTAACATTGTATGGCCGATAAATGAAGATAAAGGGGTAATGCAAGTCCCTGAAGTGCTTTCAAGAATTTTTACCAGTTGTTTTACGTCTCAAAATTACTCTGAAGACATGCGTTTTAGCCATTTTCACTCTTATAAAAATACAGTTAAAAAATTTAATCTGAAATCAAAAGTTCTTTTCAGCGCTCAGCGAACATTTGGTAATCAGACCCCACCTTGATATCTTGAGTAGTTTTGAAATCGCGTCGTTTTTCCTGAAGCTCTGCACACCGTATGTATGCCCGGGTAGGCGGCGTCGTTTTTTTTACGTCCGCGTTGATTCGTTAAGTGCAATGCTATGCTGGGAACTAGATATTAAGTCGGACTCCCGGGAGACAATTCGGCAGACGGCTTTCGCACGGGAGAGAGTGTTTCTTTCTTATCGCCCGCGCGGCGACTGCACGAGCCCGAGCACCGAGCACCGAGCAGCGAGCAGCGAGCACCGAGCACCGAGCACCGAGCACCGAGCCACACATCTGGCGGGCGGGTGCTGGCGGCTGGGACCCTAGATGATGCATTCCGCCGGTTGAGCAGCGGCTGGGAGCGGGGCGGCTGAAGGAAGAGCCTGCTGGTCCAAAGCAAGGGAAGAGGGTTCCTGAAGAAAGATAGCCATGTAACCAGCCCCTATGTCTTCTTATTCGCATCTCGTGGTTTGTTTTAGGCTGCGGCCTGGAGTTTTTCAACCCCCCACCACCGCAACCACCCCCCCCCCCCCCACCACACTTGAAACCCTGCCTCCACCCCTCTTAACTTTAGTCCGCGGCTGCCTCGAGAAAAGAAATTTGTTGCCTCAGAGCGAAAGAAACGTTTGCAAGTGATTAATGGCGTTTCTTCGTGGACTTAAACCTTGGTAAAAACAATTGAGTTTTTATCCCTCAATTTATAAGGGGAAAGTTAAAATTTTAATTAAATTGCGGGGAATATTATTTTTACGACATTTTTCATCAGGGCAGTGAGAGTGATGCCAGAGTAGATAGCTCACTCAGTTAACTCTTCTCTTTTGTTACTTTTTTGTTATAATTATATTCAACTACGCGTCGAAAAATAAATATCCTTGATATTTTTCTACTTATTAAAGTATTTTATGTGCTAAATATTTTTAATAAAATTTACTTTTAGAATTGTTCTCTTTTATCTACATTGATTAGCAAATACCTACAAGATGTCATCTGTTCCTCACATCCAAACTCTAGGAATTGATTGAACATTTCAAAAACCACAAAAAAAAAAAAACTTTGTCAAACGTTTTCAGAAAATACTTTGGTCAATATATATGCTACACTTTGTGTGTTTCCAACTTTTCACTAACACATAGACACACTTAGATGCATCAAATCCGATGACACTCTTTGAAAAAGCGTTAAATTTCTCGTTAGAAAATATAATTTTGAATCTCAAAATTCACTTTAAAAGTTGGTTAACAGTAGTTAAAGCATTTGAAAAATATAAAAATTTGAAATCGTGAAAATATTTTACTTAAACCAAATTTAAAAAAAAAAGCAGCTCTTCAAAATTACACATGAACTTCTACCTATAATCGAACTTTTATTCCTTTATCCAGATGTGAGAAGCCGTAGTTGATTTAGAAAATGTCGACTAAGGTTTCAAAACGCTGTTCACATTGAAATTTTTTCAGGATGTAAAGAAATAAAAAACAAATCGTAGAAAAAAAATTATTTTATTTCACAAAAATCAAATTGGAAAAGTTTACACGATAATTTTTTTCAAATCTTAAATCTTAAATTTTCTATAAAAAATCATCTTAAGGAAAGAAAAAAAATTACATAAAATTAGGGTGTCTGGTTTTTTAAAAAAGTTAAAAGGTTCTATTAGCGTTATTTTTTACGGTAAAGTAATGAAAAGTTGGAAAAAAACTGTACAATATCTTTTGAAAAAGTATTTTCCATGTGTGTGTGTGTATGTTTGTGTGTGTATATGTATATATCATTTTTTAAACTGTTCAATTAACTCCTCGAATTCAGTAATAGGGAACTGTGACATATTGTATATATGTATAACATTATTCGACAATGTGCTATTGAAATGTCTTTAATAAACAACAAAAGAATTCATAGATTATAAAAGTTTTAAAATTATATTCAAAGCATTTATATAGGCCTACTTTAAACAAATAAAAACATTATTTAATGTGTAATCATGCATCTACATAAAAAAAATATTCCAAACGTTTTAAAACTAGATTATTCTTGCTTCTATTCTCAAATAATAAAAATTTACATATTTTCGAGGTCATTACCTGAATGTCGGTCCACTATGGCTTTGGAATTGGTCTCGTCAAAGACTTTGTATTCCTGCATTAAGCGTAATGTAACACTAGTTAATTTAGGGCAGCAAATACCTATACCGATTTATTGAGGGAAAAATATATTAGCTTGGATTTATATATATTATTTAATATCGAGTCGTAAAACATTTCAATACTTTTAAAGAATATTGAACAGAAGCAGCATCTGAGTGATGCTGGGAGTGTCGAAAACAAGTGAATAGTGAAAAACAACAGAATCACCAAAGAACACGTTTGTGGAAGAATTACGAACACGTCCTCGGTTTGGTAGTGTTTGAGGTGAGTTTTATAGAGATGCTGGTGAGGTGTGGACGGGTGTAACACCCAGGATTGGCGACAACACAGGAAGCAAGTCCCAGACCTTCGATGTGAGGACCGAGCACTGGCGGAATGAACGGGAAGTAGTTGCAGGAATACCCCGAGAAAATCCACTAGTTTATGGAAACGTCCGCCACATTTGACAATTTATAAATACTCGTGTGTGAACCCGCCGGAAGCAAGGCGAGTGAACTGACTTATTTCCACCGATTTTCATTGACGAGCCAACCAACCTCTCTGTTAAATTTCATTTTCTTGTTTGGACAGTTTCAGTGACGGTGACGAGTATTGTGACTTCTTTAAAAAACTACAAATTTTTCCGCATTCTGTTCCCGGGATTTGAACCCACGACCCTACGGAAGCCCACGCCAATTAACCACCATGTTCTTTTTGGTGAGTTTATGAGAGACAGGCAGATTGCAGAGCAAAACACTGTCGTATTTGTGGGTGTGGACCGCGATTATTTTCGTACTCAACGGCCAAATATAGAAAACACTACTTTCCGCAGTACGTGACTATACCCTCTCGATTTTACGTGAACATCCTGTTTACAAAATCGGTCGCAGTGCATACTGCATGGAGTGGTTTTTTTTTTATCTTCTTAACCTAAGCCAGTGATCGAAATTTTTGGGTATTACAACTATATTCTTAGAAAAAACTGTCTTCTTGGTGACTCCCTCCATGCTAAAAAAATTCCACAGAACTAAATGTGTATTTATGCAAAGAGAAGTTTAAGTATTTCAATAGTGTGCGTCATACTTTCCATAAATTAATACGAAAATGTTTTCAATGGTATACTTTCCGTTAATCGTTTCGAAAACCAGTGAATGGAATAACGAAATGATTTTCGCTTTGTTTGCTTTGTCTTCGTGTGAGTAACACAATACGGCTAAGGTTGCATATTGCCGAAATAGTGCCTGTCCATATACTTGCAATTAATTAACACCACTTTTCCTAACCGTTTTAATGACTTCTCTACGACGTTAGAATTGTAGTTGATAAAATAACCATATGTTTTTCCTTTCGTAAGCTAGTAATGTATGATTATTGTATTCGCCAAATAATAATATTTTATATTTATGCTAACCAAAAATATAATTTGAAACATTTTAATGTCTATTCATCTTAAAAAAATTGTTATTCAATTTATTATTGGATATTTTATACATAGTTATTAAATATAGCTAGTATTTATATATTATTATATAGTATTAATAATTTTTTAAGTATTTTAAAACAATAAGCATACTAAACATATAAAATAATATTTTCATTATTATATTTGTAGATTTGTTTCTTTTTGAATGTATATAGGCCTATGATACAAGTTATTCACTATTCCATTTTCAGAAAGTGAGATTAAATTATTATGAACCAAAAATTCTAAAAGTAATATTTATAAATAACAATACCAAAAAACGGTACTAGAAGTAAATAACTAGACATAAACATAACGTAAAAAGCAAACAAACATTGTTATAAGCTCGATATTCTTAACTATATAGTCTTGTCTTGCGCACGTGATATTATAACAGCTTCTTATAGAAACTCAATTATTATTTCTAAAATGACTATTCATACAAAAAGCATTATTCAAGTTACGAAACGTGATGTAAAAAATAACAGTTAATGTCGTGTTTTATCTTCAGTACATATATCTCCAATATGTATGTGGTGTATGAACTCAGTTGCATGCCATGTGCATATTTGTGCATGTAAGCACGACGCCACTACAGACAGTCACTCCACTTCGTTGTGAAGCAGCCGTCCTTTTCTTTTCAGTTTCTCTCTTCGCCCTTTCAAGTTATCTTGAAAAGAAAGGGAAAATATAAAAAGTCAAAGGCAAGGGGAGGATTGTCGCAAGAACGTGGGAGGTCCACAATGATATCTCAGACCAATTAAGAAAAACAAACTTGAAGCCATTCGCCGTAGGTTTCCACGAAGTAAAGAAATTATAAATGGTCACAAATGGAGTTGATCATTAAGAGAGACATTGTAATTTAGAACAAATTTTTTTCCTGAGCAAGCTGAATTTTTTTTCAAATAATAAACGAAAGGCGGTAACGCACGGAGAAAAAACTACGTGAAAGGCTTTAGAAATGAGATTTTGATCTCGGAGAGGTGCGAAAATTCAACAGCCTTCCTCTTTCCCATTGTCCACTTCCTGCGATTTCATTCCCTTTTATTTTTGGCGCCCTATTGAAAGTATTTGGCGCATTTTCTTTACCGAATTTTCCAAATCATTTCTTCTTTCTTCGCACACACACAGCTTTCAATAATCTCTTCTTACTACAGAGTTCATCCTATTCGTCTTTAAACTCTTGAAATATTGGCACGGAGTTAAAATTATTACATAGCTCCGGGTTTCTTTGTCATTGTTTGGAAGCGTTTGAGATCCCAGGTGCAAGATTTTTATTATTTATTACAGTTATTTTAATCCACTATCTTAGCTATATGACTGTGTTCTGCAGTTTTTACTGTGAGTGGAAAAAGAGCCCCTTAAATATTAAATAATATCCTAACCCTTCCAATATCAAGAATATTTAAGTTTCATGCACTCAAACTCATTGCATGTATCTGCAGGCAACCTTTCAAAACCTCGTGTAAGATTGTAACAATAAGCAACCGCCTAACAGGGAGTGAGGGAGTTTAGCTTCTTATAAAAACTGCTACAAGAGTCGTACATGTGGTGGCGATGTGTGTTTGGTTCAAACCAATCAACGACTTAGAAGCGGACTAAAATACAAGGAATGATATAAGTCAAATATCCTAACTTCCAGTAGCCTAATTATATTTTATACAAAAAAATATTCGGATGTAATTATAAAAAGGAATTTTACTTATGTCTAGAGACAAGCAAAATTCGCGGTTTCAAAGGCCTTCAGGATAGACTGCACATACCCCTGTACACTCAAGCAAATAACGCAAGTTCATTGGCTGCCGACTTGTAAGTCGTCTCAGCTGGTTTGTCTGTGATTCGATCCTTCTTTGGTTGAGGGTTTATAACTGGTTGAGATTCGTCCAGATGAACAGTAAGCCAATAGCTAGGGACACCTGTATTTCGCGAATACATTTCGTGTCAAGGTATGTCACTAAACACTGTAGCTTTTTCTTAGAGTAATGGCGAATCGTGTGCGTGCAGCAGTACGGTATACACATTCCCATTGGCCCCGTCAAGTGCGGGGAAACACCTCTCGCCGACCACAGCCAATAATTACAAGAAAAAAACTACGGTGTTTTGCGATGTACCTAGACACGAAATGTATTCGCGAAATACAGGTGTCCATACCAATAGCAAAATTATCTAAGAGGTATATGGGTTTGAATTCTAGCCTATCACCGAATTAATCCGCGAATTTTACAGTTCTCTACTTATGTCACACATATTTAAAGTATTTTTGCTACTACACTAGCCAACCTTTGTAAGCTTTTAGCACAGCGTAGAAATTTGTTTGTTTAAGACATAAAGCCACTAAATAATTAATGATATTTTGTGAAATCACGTGAAAATATTTAAAAGAGCAGATGGTGCAGTAGTTAGTCATCGAGAACTTTTTTTTTTCAGATGACCCGAGTTTGAAACTCGGACAGGCCATGCTGATTGCGGCTTCCCATTGGTTTCCCAAAAACACTCCTGCCTCCGAGAAAACGCTAAGTCGGTTTCTTCTACATCAGGCCTTGTCCGATTTCTTAACTTATATCCTTGGTGTGTTGCAGTCTCTAATTAATGCCTTTTCTACCCATGAGACGTTAAAGCCTTCGTGTGGCTATAGCATTTTAATGAACATTTTCGCCAAACTAAAAGGACATAATATTTGGCAAAAGTGATAATTATGGGTGATTGTCTTTAAGGCTCTGTCTCACACACCTATTTTATTATTTTATTTTCTTGCTATTAGTATTGTTATGCGATTGTACCGTACATTCATTTCAAATTATTTCTTCCATTTGTTGTCGGGTCACAAATTTTCTCATTAGAAATTTTCAAACTGTTAAATGTCACGGAAGTGGATAATTTTTATGTAAATATCTATCTGTTGAGAAATTGTTGGAACGAAACACAAAATGCATGAGATATTTCTTGATAAATCAACAGGAGGAGCCAACATATTGTGTGAGACCAAATCAAACGTGTCAGTCCATAATATTTAGATGTTTACTCTTGAATTCTGTACGGGAATTTCCTATACGCTTAGCGCAGAACGAGTAAATACCCAGATGGAAATTAACGTTTAATGAAACCTCTTATGTGAGAAGATAAAACGCTGAGTTTCAGAACTTCATTGGCTTGAATTTACTTCTAAGAGAAGGGAAAGGTTATAATTTATAAATAAATTTTCTTATAATTATTTTACTACAAGAATTCTGTAGCACTTAAAATATTAACGAACATTCTACAAAGTAATTTCCCCGCTATCTTAATGTATAATGGTTTTACAAATTCGTACAAACTGTGTGCAGAGATATATGAAAATTGCTGAATTTTATTTACAAAAGCAAACTTCAGATCCCGTAACTCAAATAAAACACATAAAATAACTCTTTCAAATTACGTTAGTAGTAGTCAGCTCTTTTCTTCGAAAAAAAAAACTGGCAGAACCCTGCAGAATTAAAAAAGTTAATGATGTGTCATGTTTGATTTTTAATTTGCCTTACCACTTAAGATGTGCGTCCAATTTATTGGTTTTTATTACAGATGTAAAATGTTTTGTATGGTTAAAAGTAAGCAGCTTTGTAAGTTTACAATTGTTACAAGTCAATTTGTTTTTACTTTTTACTTCTTACGTTTTCCTTTTAGTTATCTCAATGGTACTGAGGTTTCAAGAAGTCCATCTTTTCTCCACAGTTCCTCATGATTCGATAAACCATGCCTACCACACATACGTGTTGACGTTTATTTCCACACACTAAACTATTCGTATATTTTTTTTAAATTCCTAATCAAATATTATTAAACAATTGAAAGTATCATAAAACTTTTTTGGTTTTTAGATTGAACGTTCCACAAATACGCTTATAAAGATATTTTCAATATAAATGTTTACAAGGTGATTTTTATTTCAGTATTCAAACTTATATCCATCTACTTTTCTAAACCCAGTTTTTGGTTCACCATATATAATTAAAATATTCGGAAAATTATAAGTTTTCATAACGATCGTAGGAATACAAAATGCTCTTGCTGGTTCAATACTTTCTAATAATAAGCATATAAATTAAATTAATATTTATAGCAATATATTACTCACGTTTATATCATTATTGCGATAATTTATGGATTGATGAAAAAGTTTCTTAAATATTTAAAAGTAACAATTAATTAAATTATTTTACGCCAATGTTCAATTTTAATGTTAATTAGATAGTTTTTATAACTGCGAAAACTATTTCCGTAATATAACTCTTTCATTCATTTAGCGACAAAAAATGTAAGGTAAAATGTATTTAAACTACGAAGAATTTAAAATTTACTAATACAGTTATTTAATCAAAACACTTATTAACGTAGGACTATCTATAATTATCTATAATTTTTATTTTTTAATTATTTATTGTTATAATTCTTAATTTTTTAGAATATTTAGACCTAAAAATAAAAAGTTAAAATTATTTATTAAAAATTCATGTTTGAGGTTCGTAAAATTAGAAAAAAATCCTTTTTTCTACAGATAATTATGAAAAATTTAATTTGACTTTGTACCTAACATTACTGCTGAAGATTTCTTCAGCGTGTCAAATCACTACAAATCTTTAGAAAATTAAACAAATCAACTACTTTTTAGTACTCAAGTAAACTTCAAAATATCTTTTTAAAAAGGACATTGGCTAAACATACTTAATTACTTAATTAACTTTAAACGAGTAAGTAGGTTCTTGCAATTTTGTTGGTTGTTTACCAAGATTTATGGTCAATAATATTGTTTATGGTTCTTAAATAAGCTAATTCGTTAACAACATTTCTTGGTTTGGATTTCAACAAAAATTAATGTTAAGGTCAAAGTTGTTAAAATTTTAGAATATTAGGTACTTAAAAAGGTGGAATAATTCGATCAATTATAGGCAGTATCCTCCACTCAAAATATTAATCATTGTTGCAATGTTTATTTGTTTGCGCTTAATTCTCTGCATGAATCAAACTTTATTTCACTTTTTTCATACAAAAGAAATTTATTTTAATTTTAAATCGGAGATGAAGCAAATTCTTCCTTGTATTTTTTATTTTATCTTTAGTAGTTTCCTTTTAAAGCAAACTATACTAGTAATTTCTTAGTTTTTTTTTATTGTAAAATAACTTTACAATTTTCGCAAACGTTAATGTGTAGTAAAATACTACTACCAGTATTTTGTAACTTAAAATCATAACTGCGAGATTTGCGTTATTTTATTTTTTCAGGATAAAATTCACACACCAGTTCACAAGTGAGCTGGTGTTTATCGTTCATAGGCTGCTGCCACAGTTTACCTTCTGGCCGTATTGCATGTGATTTAATTAATAAATTATGTTTTTATTTATTTATTTCCTTTGAGGCGTATGAAAATTACGAATGGTTGAATAAGATCGTAGTTTAAGTGTCAAATAGTATGAATTCCTGCCTTGCTTGCTTTTGCATGTCTTTGCACACACACATTAATAGATATATATATTATATAAATGATATATTTTTAAAAAACAAGGCCCGAATCATGGGAATTTATCAAGTATTCTGTTTGGCTGTTCCTTAGGGACAGCGATTTTTCGCGAAAAGTTTTCCAGACCAGGTGTGTGTTAAAAAAACCAGGTGTGTGTTAAAAACACTGAGTTTCGTTATTGGTCGCGATTCTTCAATGTACACGTCCATTATCGGCAAACATATCAGGAATTCTGTTTGGAAGCAAACGGTCTCTTAATGGCCTGGCCAAATAAGGCAGTGACTTCTCCAGGGTGTCTACTGGTCACGGAAGTCACGGAAGTCATGGAAAAGTCATGGAATTTGGGGTAGGGTCACGGAAGTCACCGAAAAGTCACGAAGTTTGGAAAGAGGGCACCGATTTTTTTTTGTGGAGAACATAAATGTGATGTAACTCGCAAAAACCTCTGGAACACCTGTTTACTTGCCCTCCCTTCGATAGAGATAACGGCTGAAATATCCATCTTTCTCGCTATCTATCTCACTGCGCCGTCCGTAGTGTTTTTTCTTTGTCAAGTGCAAGCGAGGAGAAAAGAATACCGATCGATTACATGATGTAACAAACGTACGAGAACTATTGTGTACGTACTAGTACAATGGGACCATATATCTTACCAACAAGAGCAAACCCAAACATTAAGTGTAGGATAATAATCGTGTTTGTACCACGTGCGAGTATCGTGGGACGCCCAGGGCTGACAAGCACACTTCGAAAGCTGTTGCGTTGTTAATTATTTATTTAAGGAACAGATATATCGTTTCCGCCCTTTTTTTTATTCAGTGAGGATGTAAGGTTTTGTATGTAGGAATATGTTTTTTTTTTTAAATAATGACGCTGTAACTGCTAGACTGGTTCTCACTTTCACCTACGCTTCGATCAATGTTGGCAATATGTTATATGCTTTGCTCTCACATGAAACAACTGCGTTTGTTTGGATTATTCGCGGACGGTATTTTTTGGTGTCCTTGCAGTTATAGTTTATTATGTTTCAGCCAAACATAATTTATAATTAATAATATGCCGGCGTACAACAGTTTGGGGAGGGTAAGTTTATTTTATTTTTGATTTCGTGGCCGCTACGTTTTATGACGCATTATTTACAATTAGTAAACGGCCGGCGTTTTTTGTAATGATATTTCTTTGTGAAAGAAGTAGAAATGGGCCCCATTCTCACTAATTAACAATCGGTAATTTATTTTTTATTAAAATTACAGTGAGTTGGTTAAGTGTGTATATTTTCATGTAGGCCAATCTGTTTTAACCGCCCACAAGGCTCAATAGTTGTAGACTGCCCCACGGTTCACTATGTTGACAGTTTTTTTTTAATGAATGAAGTGTTTGTGTAACAGTTTTTTTACAAGATGCCGGGTAAGTGCCACTTCCAAGAGATGTGGTTGGAAGAAGAAGGATGGAGAACTTGGCTGAGAAAAGGCAAAGATAAATTTTTTGGTTTTTGTTCTCTTTGTAAAAAACAAATTGATGTGTCCCACTCTGGTGTGAATGCAATAAAAAGCCACGAGAAAGGCAAGAAGCATAGTGAATTTTCCAGTTGCCTGAAATCTGGAAAACAAAAAACTCTGTCTTCCTTCAGAGCTATACCCATGGATACTGACGGGCCTTCCATGAGTGTTCCTCAGGCTAATACACCCAGTCCATCTTTGCCAGAACCTAAGCCTAGCACGTCTGCTTCTAGCCAAGAACATACTGCTGAACCATCAAGGCTGTCAACTTTCCTAGTTAATGACAGTGTGACAAAAGCAAAGATTGTGTGGGCAACTCACTGTGTTTTCACACATGCTTCATCCCGCTCGGGAGAATTAGCAGTGAAGCTGTTTCCCATTATGTTCCCAGATAGCTCTCTAGCCTCTAAAATGAAAATGCATAAGGATAAAATTGCATACAGCATAACATATGGACTTGGACCCCATTTTGCGAAATGTGTGTCACATAGTGTTCAGAAAAGCCCATTTTATGCTTTGTCAATTGACGAAAGTTTAAACGATGTTTGCCAAAAGGGGCAAATGGACATTGTTGTAAAGTATTGGGATGCAGAAAACAGTTGTGTTTGTACAAAATATCTGACATCTGCTTTCCTGGAGCATTCAAAAGCTGCAGATTTGCTCAATAATCTTATTGTATGCATTGGAGAAGCTGACCTGTCTCTAGGAGGCTTGGTGCAAATTGCAACTGATGGACCCAATGTTAATTTGAAACTGATTTCCGACCTGAAAAGTTACATGAGATGTACTCTTGACAGCGAAAAAGAAATCTTGGACTTAGGCACCTGTTCATTGCACATTGTAAATGGTGCATACAAAACAGCTCATGCAAAAGTTGGTTGGCAACTTAATGAGTTTCTTAGAGCACTTTACAGTCTTTTCAAGAACTACCCATCTCGTCGTGCAGTTTATCAACAGATCACTGGCTCCAGAATGTTCCCGATAAAGTTCTGTGCCATACGATGGACTGAAAACTCATCTGTGATGAAAAGGTGCTCAGAAATTATTCCACATCTGAAGAAATACGTTACAGACAAAGAGATTGAAAAGAATCCTCCAAACTCCCAGAACTTTCATGTGGTAAAGAAGGCCTTGTTGGAAGACCCAGTACTAGAAGCTAAGCTACATTTCTCTGCCATGATATCTGAAGAGCTGGAAGAATTTTTGACATGTTTTCAGAGAAACGATCCCCTACTGCCTTTTCTTTATCAAGAAGTTTTCCAGTTGATGAAGAACATTGCGAGTAGAGTGTTTACAAAATCTGCAATGGAAAAGGTTGTTAGTGCATCCCAGTTAAAACATTTGAATGTCAAAAATGAGACTGACCTAAGAATGCCAGATTCTATTGAAATTGGTTTTGGAGCAACATTTTGCCTAAAGAAAGTAAAAGAACTACACTCTCTTAGATTTAAAGCAGATTGCAAACAGTTTTTGTTACAGTTGTTTTCCAAGCTTGAAGAGAAAAGCCCTTTAAGGAAGCGAATTGTGCTTGGGTCCACTTGCTTATCTCCTTCAGTGATTGTCAAAGATGTCAGAACCTCGAGGGCCAAGATTGCCATTGAAGAACTTATTTCTCTCAATCACCTGTCACCAGCAGATGGGGATGTTGTGTTAAGAGAATATGCTAAGTTTTGTGCACTTCCTGAAGTTCTGAAAGCAACAAAGTTCTTTAACTGGAAAAAGGATAGCCTAGATAAGTTTTTGTTTCAACTGCTAAGCTCGGCAATGGAGAATGCCCATAACCTGTTTGTTTCTTTCATTCAGCGTTTTTTGATTTGCTTTCATGGTAATGCAGCAGTTGAGAGAAGTTTTTCTTTCAATAAGGAGTTCTTAGTGGAAAATCTTCAAGAGAAATCTTTGGTTGCCCAAAGACTTGTTCATGACCATGTGTCTTCTCTTCCAGGTGGGTTTAAAAAGAAATGCTTTCTGAATGTAAGTTAGACTTAAATATTTCTTTATCAATAATTTTAAATCTCAAATTTTTTATGTTACAGGTGGAATTGAAACTTTTTCTCATACTTTATCTAAACAGATGATTTTAAACTTCAGAAATGCTGCATCAAAAAGAAGAGATGACCTGATGAAGAAGAAGATTAAAGAGGATGAATCTGTGAATGCAAGGAAAAGAGCAGCACATGAAATTACGCTCTTAGAATTGAAAAAGAAAAAAGTGCTGGAAGAAAAGAAAGAAGAACTCTTAGAAATAGACAGGGATTTGAAAAAACTTAGGAACAAAATATGTTTATAAATGACAGACTATATTTCAAATACCTGTTAGTTTCGCCTATTTATTTATTTGTAAATTAAGTCATTATCGATTATTTGGATTTATTTTTCATTACCCTCCAAAGCTGCTTAAAGTAAAACTTTTTTAAGGTCAAGTTTAGCATTTTAAACTGCATGTGATCCCATTTATTTAACAATAAGCTTAACCGTTGATAAGTAAACTAGACCTATATTCAATATCCGTTTTAATTTAATACAATTTTTAGTAAAAAAAAAGTCACCAAAAATGACAGAAAGTGGGCTCCAAAAGTCACCAAAAGTCACTGATTTTTGGAAAGGAAGACCAGTAGACACCCTGACTTCTCTTGCGTACGGCTGCCCATCACAAGGCAGTAATTGCTGGCGCAGGTGTAAGTATTAATTTCATTCTATTTAGCAATCAGATTGTTTTGTGAGAAATTACTGCCTCTACTGATGACTTTTTGGATGCCTAACAGTATGGAGACCATCCGCGCCTTTTTAAAAACTATTTCTAAAGTCTAGCGTACCACAATAATTCATGTCGGATTGCTTGCATTGTTCTCGTATCCAATCTCAAAGTCTTAGTAATTTCTAATGTGTAACTGACTGGAAACCGCCTTTTTTTAAAAAATAATTTTTAGTTTGAAAATTTTTTGGCTTTAATTCTAAGAAGCTGCTGCAAAAATATTTTGTACCCTTATATTTATAACTAGAGACCGGGAAAATTCGTGGATTCATTTCGCGATGTGCTAGAATTACAATAATTATATCTTTGTTATGATTCTGCTATTGTTTTCTGTTTGTCTGAAGGACTTTTGGCCAATTAGAGAGACCTCAATCATAGAAGTATCTAACCGCAAGTTACCCAGTTGAGACGCCTCACAAGTCAGCAGCCAATGAGCAGGGAATATTCGTTCAAGTATGCAGAAGATCGCGAAGTCTACCCTGGAGGTCACTGAGTCCAAGAATTTTTCTAGTCCCTCTTTATCACTGTGGTTTTGTTTGTACCATGTAACTTTCTCGAATTTGACACTTCTCAATAAAAGTACCAATAGCATTGTTCTGTCAAAAGCAATTGTAAAAAATTTCACCGGGTTGTTAATTTTTCAAACAAACATTAAGTGACGCTTTTAAAGGGACATTAAGAAATGGTTTGGATTGTTTTAATTGGTTGTAAATGTCTGTTGATTGTGGAGAAAGTTATAAGGCGACAGGTTCTTCACACCACGTTACTACCGACTAGAGTATCATAAATCCACGACCCTTGCCACGTCAGTGTGATAAAGTAAAAGACGTGCTCAAAAGTATCAGGAAAATTATATAAGCAAGATTAAGGTCAACCATAAAAAAAAAATTCCTTCAAGATTATATATTCATAACGTAAGGCAACTAGGCGTGAGATGCCGGGTTGATAAACTAAGCAAGAAACGCAAAAACGCAAGTAACGCAAAACGCAAAAAGTTAAATTATAACGTTATAAAATATTCGTTCATAAGCCACGTAAGATGTAATAACGTAACGCGATCATCTGCCAACTTTCAATTTCTTGAATTGCGGCTTGTTTTTCCCGCCTCCCATATTTGAAGTATTTTGTTCCGTAAACCTTTCTACACGCCGACGTTATGTGCGTAGAAGGCCGCGATGTTGTTTCCACTTGTAGAATTTCCATAGTTAAAGGAAGTAAGATCTTTTAATCAAATTATTGACAGTTTAATATGTTTTCAAGACAAACCTCAATAATTATCAAAAGTAGTCCGATGAAAAAGGGTTTTTCTACTGCTTTACAATTTCAAAATGTTGGGTTCCTGAAGTTTTGCGATCTTCGAGCTTAAAAGTCGACCATGATTTTCTTGTATTGGTTGCGTGTTGAAATTTTGCATCTTTGCTTTTCTTGTTTAGTTTACAAACCCAGCCGAAACACTTATGCAATCCCAAGCTTTAACACTCAAAAAATATTCATGCTATTGGCACCCTTAAGGGATAATGGGCTTAGAATTTAAAACTTGTTTGCTATCGTTTAATTTTCTGAGGTTATTACCAAAATGTGTAGAATGACAAGGTGTGAATATATTTTCAGAACTTCATGGCTCTTTGCCACCGGGAGAAAATAACTTATTGTTTAATGGGGACAATAACTGTAATAATTACTACACTAGTAAACAAATGTTGACATCAATATCTGCACACAGCTAGATTCTATGCCACGTCAAGCTATTATATAAATAATCAAAGTTAAAATAATAGTGTCGGGTACACAAGAGAAAAAATTATTTGGCCGCCAGTTATAAAGTATTTTTGTCGATATATTTATTTACTTGTTACATAGCCACCAACAGGCGATGCCTTTTGGGGTGGGGACGACACATGCAGACAAAAGGCAATGTGGACACTGCAATTATGTGGTCACTCTCCACGTCGGAGCCAGGTAAGCTCAACCAGAGGGATGCTTCATTGCAGGTAGGCACATCCGCGACTGGCCAACAAACAACAGAAAAGCTTACCACATATTTGCAGTTACCACAACAGATACAAACAAGCACGAGGAACAAACACATATAAGGACACACAGATAATTACAGACAAAAATAGAAGAAAACATATGATAATAATAAATTCACATTGAATATCATATTATACAATAAAGGAAAAATAAGAATTGTGAAATATCAAAATATGTTAACATTGTTACGAACGAGAGAGACCAGACTGCGGTGCCAGGTCCGGTGCTGGCTGGCGGCCCCCACGGCCACTGACGTCACGCGCCATCCATAGACGTAAGGTATGTCACGCGTGCCTGGCCGGATTACAAGGGTCGTCGCTAAACCCCTCCCCCATCCGTTCACCAAGCATCTTCCTACCTCGGCACTGTTATCTATCGCTAAGCGGTCTAGGGGAATTCCGCGGGCCACCGCGTGAACAAGCGACTCTATTCTTGATGTTTCGGGCGTCTGGTCGGTCCGGGATGACGCGACTCGTCACGGCTACTCTCGTCGGTTCCAGAAGGGCGCTCCAGTACTTAAGCAGTGATGCTGGCTTCAAAGGGAATCCCGCGAGGAATGTGGCGAGAGTTCCGCGACAAGTGCCGCGAGAGTTCCGGGAGCGAAGGGAAGTGTGACATCGGCGAAGAGTGTGAGAGACCTCCCCTGAGAGTGGCGTGACGCTGATTTCGACTGGATCTTGAGAGTGCGGCGACTGAGTGGCGCGAGATTGTATGTGTGGACAGGTGCGTGGTAAAGGGCGAACCACTGTTGAGCCTAGCTCCAGTGTGGAGTGCGAACTGTGGAACTTGACAAACATTGAGTGATTTGAGAATATACATTTTTATGTGCCAGTAATTTGTGATCGGACATTTTTAAGTACAATTATTTATTTTTATGTAAATATTAGTAATCAGTAAAACTGTAATAAATTTTAGTTGGCTATCCTTTACGAACCCAGTTCTCCCCACATTATAAATCGTAACAATATAATGACAAAATAGTAAAAGGACAGACAAAGAACAAGTGATAATTTTTTGTTTTTAGATATATAATTATTGAAACATAAAGTTGGCAGTACATGATACAGAATAATAGTAATACGTTAAATAGTATGAGATATTAAAATAATTAATCACTTAGTAGTGATATAGACTCTACCAGATATTTTGTGATGACAAAATGACTTTATATGATCGACGAAGTGTCTTGTTAGCCACAGGTCAGTTTCTTATCTAGTAGGAAATACAAAATTATTCTGCAGTTAACAAGAAACATTTTACAGGGTGAACACTGGGAAAATAAAAAATGAAACGGCAACGAAAGAGTTTTCTCGCTGCAATATCAGTAATAGCGTGCACAATGATGGCGACTTGAAATATTCCGCCGTGATCACTGATGTTGACAATGGATGAAATCGTGTAGGATTTGCATACTTCAAGCCGTTGCTTAAACTTTGGTTTGATTTGCACGAAAACTGAGGCGACCCAAGGTTGGTGCGCATGGTAGGCCCTACTGAACAGCACTTGTCATCTCTGGATAGGGTGCTCTTACCCTGTGTACTCTTCCTTTATTTTGGAAAATAGCTCAATCATCCCACACGCTATGTTAACTAGGTAAAGACAGCAGAGCAGCTATGTTTTCACAATTATTATAAGTGACTATAAAGAGTGGGGCATAAAATATTTCCATGTAAGGGGCTTTACAATTCGCCCACGGTTTCTACAATATCTAAACCTGCCGAAATTCCAAACGGGTGGCAATAGATTGTAGGCATAAAAAGTTAAAACATTTCTTGTTTCTCTTGGATTTTAAAAATATATCTGAAAGGCAATGGATCGAAATATTGACTTTGAGGTTAGAACTTGGAATTATCGCGCTGCAAGGCTTTGCATTCACGTGTGATGATTCGTCAAACCTGACAGGTTTTTAGAGCGGGTCAACCCCAAGTATCTTCAAAAATTGTTGGCTTTTCTCTGAAGATGTAATGTCCAAAGACACCAACAAAAGACAACAGTAACTCAAGGATTCATTCAAAGTATACTTAACGCACATATATGTATGATAATGATAAACAGTCTAAAATGACTTTATTGAATATAGGCAGTTTGAGTCCATTTTAAAGTGAAAGGAATCCAGAATAAAATAATAGTAACTCAATTAATATATCTCGTTAAAAAACCTTTATTGGGGGTGAGTTGTTTTTGGATATGATAACAGAGGAACAGGTTACAAATATGAAAACAAAATAATTTAATCTTATACTTTAGAAAATCTACAAAATATCAAATAGTAACTATATAAAAATTTAAATATTTTCATTCAAAATTAACAAACGTTAATTTAAATATTCTCTGTGTATTAATCACAGCACTAAAATATTTTTTTAGAACAATGACTTTAGTAACATAAGTGAACGCAAGCTTCTATAACAAGACAATAATCACTAAAAAAAATCATATGACGGGGTAGGCTATAAATATTTCATAAGTCAATGATTTTCATTAGCCTTAAAATTTTTTTTAATTTGTTTTAATAGTTGACCAGTAGCATATGGGTAGCATCTTGAGATCTTATGAATTCAAATATTTGTTACTTGGAATTGTCGAATAATGAATGGCCTAAGTCGTGTTAGATAAAAAGCACAGTACAATGATTCTTGTTTTATTTTACAAACTGATAGGTTTACACCAAAGGAAAAAGGAAAATAAAACTAAACATGATTGAAAAAATCGAAGAATTAAGTAAACATTTTAAGAGTGGTGATACCACCTGGTATCTCTGATTTCATTAGTACAATTATGACATGAAATACTCTTAGATATTTGATTGAATTGATGCATGGTTTATCATTCATTCTCTTTACAATCCAGGTTTTGTTTGTAAAATTTAAGGATACGTAAAATTCCTCGTTAAGGTGTTTATAGGCACAGGAATAATTAACTTTTTTTCTTATTGGTTTGTCAACGATAAAAAACTCCAACGCGATGCAAACTCAAAGTCGTATCATAAATGCTAAGAAACGAAAACGCATTTACGTCTCCCAAGGTCAGAAATTCAGAAGTTATCAAAGCAAAATGACGTAGACCTTTTATTTACTGTACAAATTTTTATCCTGGTATCAGTATGTTTCGGTCGGATTCTAAAGACGTTTCACGTCGAAAAAAAAAAATGTACACTGTTTTTAAAATCCCGAGTAGACGAGAAGCGCAAAATTTAGACCAGTAGACCACCAGCCTACCCGCAAGATGCGCAGGTGACGTTATCCTGGCCTGCGGCAAACATTTGCTCAAGGTCTTCAGTTCCAATTTAGCCTTGAGGCGCTCCCAGGGTATTTAACCCTTTTCTTTGTTCGGTACCAACCCCCCCCCCCCCCCCCCCCAATCCTTTTCAAGCCCACCAAAGCCACGTCCCTCGGAGTGAATTGGAGCAAACAGAGGAGTTCTGCAACCCTTCCTTTCCCACTCCCCCCCCCCCCCCCTAACTGCCTACCCTATAACTAGCGGGAGACGGCAAGAAAGAAACGCTAACTTCTTTGATCACCTCAGCTGGGTAACAACACCACGCCCAAGTTTCCTTTTTTTATCGCCAAATAAATCTAAACAAAATTAATATCACTAAAACAATAGTTTTCACTAGTCTATTAGAATTTTTTTGTTTTTTTTATTCTATATTTTTTTGAAGAAATAATGTTCTTAAAAATTTTCGTGCGTGTACTTATGTATGCGCGTTATTACTTGGCATAATAAACAACTAACTTTAATTTTGCAAGCAACATAATTAATAAAAATAAAATAATGAAAGGACTGGAGTGATATTATGAGTATAAATTCAATCAAGTTACACAATTTAAATAAATACTCAGGTTTCAACACGTGTACAAAATTAATTATTTAATTTAGTAAAATAAAATGAGATAAATTTTACTTAGTAATGAAAATCAATAAAAATGCTGAATGTTTATTCGAATTTAATAATTTTGAATATTTATTAAATAATAATAAAATAATTTATAAAAAATTTCACGTGTATTTTCAAGTATATGTTTCCGTATGCATAACGGTGTCCGGTTGCTTGTAAACTTCCAATGTCGCTGGCAGGGAGTGTTTGTGGAAGGGTTAGTAGAATTAATAATTTAGAGTAAACATTATGCATATTTATCGATTTTAATTATTAATTTATTATTTGTCTCGATTATTTTTCTAAATTTAATTATTATTATACACGTGTTAACATTAACATTGAATACTAGTTATTTATTTATATATTTAAATTTAATTGTTTTTATACCTTACCAACCATATTTGTATTATAACTTTAGTCCTTTTATCACTTTGTTTCTATACATTATTAACATGCAAATTAAAGTAGTTTCTTACTACTCCAAGTAAGTATAACTTCTAACGCGTAGCCTTCTTTTTTTCATTCTGTGAGATTTTTGTTGCACGATGCGCGCGCATCACTCTCGTCATTTTTTCATAACGCGTCTTAAGAAATATGACCTTAAAAAATAACTTTCGGCAATTTCCTAGTATTCTCTTTGAAGTACTTCTCACTTTTGTGGGAACTGTGTCTCATTAACTACTGTGTGACCTTTGTTGCGTGTGTTTTATTTTGTTAGCTATGTGAATACAGGTTATTTTGTATTATTCTTCATACAAACATAGTTTTTTTTATTATTTAGTTCCTAACAAAATACTGTTGTTATTTTGTTGTTAATCATTACATACCGTAATTTTAAACTTTTACGAATGCAAAAAAGGGTGAACGTGAGCTATTTTATGGCTAATACAGCATTTGGTATTTAGTTATAGTAGGTAATGTTTAGAGTCCCGGAAATTTCGCGGATTCCTCTGGCCTCAGGATAGAATTCAAAGTTATAGGTGTGCTCGACCCATGTTTACTTTCCCATTGGTTGATTTCTTAGCGAGAACATTTTTATCCTTGTTATTTGGCACTACCTGATTCGTTTACTTCTCTCCTAGCTGTACATCGTTGGCTCACGGTCGTAGAGGGGTGTGTCCAGATAACTGCGGTCCAATCATGAACACAGTGCGACAGTGTGGAGGTTTGCATTCTAGCTTGCGACTAAATGAATGCGCGAAAATTCCGTGGCTCTAGTAATGTTTCATAATTGGTTTTTCTTTAAATAGTACACGCTGTATTTCTTAAAATTATTTAGAGTAGTTATGATTACATGAATTTTAATATTTTTAGACATTATTTATTTATTTTTCTTTGTTCTTAAATAAGTCTTCTTTTGTTTTGTTATATGAATCCATTATATCTTAATTTTTTTTCACAACATTTTTTGTGGACATTTGACATTGCTGTTTTTCACTGTTTGTTTTAGGGAAAATTCAAGAACGGAAAAAAAGATGAATACACAAACACACAGAAAATAAGCCGATTTCGTCTTGTTTTCTGTGAGTTTATTTATTAATCTCTTTAAATGCTCTTGAGTTTTCTATATGACGTACAATATAAACCAGCAATGATATATGTGGAAAAAAAAAGTTTTAATTCGAACTTCCCCATTGCAAGAATAATTCAAAGAACACCTTAGCTCGACATTATAATATTACAAGTTTTTTTAAGGAATTTGTAACTCATTGGTTCCAATACTTTGTGTATTAAAACTTTCCTGACTTCTTGGTTTATACTTGTTTATTTTGCTATAGGTTGGATTTTGTAATCTAAAAACAACCGACTTCTTATAAATGTTAGTAGAATGTCTTTTAAACTTTTCAATTTGATGGAATCATTGGTGTCTAATTGAACTGAAAATAATGAAAAAACCAACCAAGTTACTTGATAAAACTATTGAAGCGTAGAAGATCTTACAGGAGTCTCAGTTTTATTTAAATTTCCGCTAAACGTAGGTATAAAAATTTTTGAAACACGGGAAGTTACGCACATAAATTACGACAAGTTTAAAAACAGGTTAATAATAACTGGCGTTTATGGTTATTATTAGGGACACCTGTATTTCGCGAATACATTTCGTGTCAAGGTATTTCACAAAATACCATAGCTATTCTCCTGTTGTTATTGGCTGAGGTCGGGGAGAGGTGTCGTCCCGCTCTTGACGGGGCCAATGAGAATGTGGTCACCGTACTGCTGCACCCTCACAATTTGCCATGACTCTTAGAAAAAGCTACAGTGTTTTGTGAAATATCTTGACACGAAATGTATTCGCGAAATACAGGTGTCCCTAGTTATCATATCATTTAGAACATTTATAACATAAAAAGTAACTAGTCCTTTGCCTTGCGGATATCTATCCATGTGACGAAAGTATACGAGTATTAATTTTTATTGATGGCTGTAACATGTATTGTGTACGGTTTAGTTAGGAATGGAAAAAAAAAATATTTTATCATTTTTTCAGTGTTACAACATTTCTTCTAAAATTACCCCTAATATCTCACCTGATGGGACCAGTATACAGTACCGGTACACTTATTCTTTAAAAAAAATTATAATTGTAACTTTTTTGTATGAAACTATACTTGATTTTTCGGGGAAAATTATGACATTGCTTTATTTGTCGGCCACTTTCATTAATTTGTTTTTTTCTCCATTGGAAAAATAGTTTGTGAATTATGATTAATTTTTTTTTCTTGTGAGTAAATACTATCGAATATAAGTTAATGTAGGTTTATGATTAAAATTTTTATTTTCCATAATCAAAATAATATTTTTTTATGTTAAACAAAATGTCCTGCCAGTTAAAAGAATAATGATGTTTATGTATTAACTTTATCTCTAAAAGTGAAATATGGACATATATAAGAATTAGTTTTTTTTTAAATTTAAAAAGCTTGAATTGTGATTAAAGGCGAAATTATTATTTTTTTACAGAGTCTTCATCATTTTCAACTCTAGGACACAAAATCATTGCTGTTTCTACACTTCAACAAGGTATTTCAAATTTCAAAAATTATATTATTTGTATCCACTTAATCGCATGACATACTCCAAAAAAATAATTTGAAAACAATTTTTTTATTATTTATTACAAAAACATGCAATTTATATTAGAACATCCCCGACCACTTAAAAATGTACTAAACATGTACTGTGCAGTCAATAATTGTTAATTTATATTTTACCTAATGCTGTAACTTAATATTTTTTTCTAACTTTTCTATGTATTTAGCTTTTAAATTAAGGTTTTAAATTAATCACAAAAAGAAGACATCTTGAAAAACTTAATTTGTGAGTTTGAAAATGTATGTAAAAGAAAAACGTTTTTAGCTTCATTGAAAACATTGTTTAACAGAAGGAATAAATATAATAATGTCTTAGTACTCTCTGGCATTCAAGTGATTAAACTGATTGTTTAAAACGCAGTAGGCATATTTTAAGTTTGAAACTAAGATTAAAAATTAAAATTTACAAAATAGGAATATCCATCTATTTTTGTCTTTACTGTGTTTTAGAGCTTGATGTTTTCGTAGAAGTTTAAAGTGATAAATTATGTTTAATTATATATATTTATGTACCCTTTTGAGAGTAAAATTTCCAAACTGTAATTAATATTAATGTTCAATAACAGTGTTCCATCACCAAAATAAAAACCGAGTAAATGCTTACGTCTGAAAAATGAAGAAGAGCTACGAAGCAATTAAAATCTATCAAATCACATAACTCAATTTTATTGGCAGTAGGTAACACTTATCGTAAATGTAAATTTTTTTCAAAATTTCCTATAAATGACAGTAAACTGAAAAACTGTCGAGATTTTTTTTACCTTAACCACAAAACAGATATGCTATCATAAAGGGGTCGCCTAACTGAACGAACTAGCTTTTAATGTGTGGAGACGATAAGGGTGACACTGGCTCTCTTATCGCCCGCGTTTTCGCCTCTACGTGCTGAAGTCACCAAATTGGCATGCAGTATTTGAGTCGATAACCCGGTTCTGTGGGACGTAGGGCTGTGAAACTGTAATTTTTGTCTGGAACATTAAAAAAGTATATCTGCACTTCCTATATAACTAAAAATAATGTGTGTGAGATTTCGATTACCTAGAAACGCCCACGCCTTTATCACTGTCACAAATAAAAGTACGTTTATGAAGAAAACATGAACCAAATTTTACTATGAGAAAGTGCAATAGCTAGAGATCCGGAAATTTCACGGATTCTTCTGGCCTCAGGATATAATTCAAAGTTATAGGTGTGCTCGACCCATGTTTACTTTCCCATTGGTTGATTTCTTAGCGAGAACATTTTTATCCTTGTTATTTGGCACTACCTGATTCGCTTACTTCTCTCCTAGCTGGGGATCATTGGCTTACGGTCGTAGACGGGCGTGTCCAAATAACTGCGTGCCAATCATGAACACAGTGCGAGAGTGTGAAGGTTTGCATTCTAGCTTGCGACTAAATGAATACGCGAAATTTCCGGGTCTCTAGCAATAGCTCTTAAATGCTATTTGTAATCAGACACTTTCAAGAAAATTTAAAAGGCATGTAAATGGCGGTCTAACACCTGGAGCCTTGAATTCCACCTGGGACGCAGTAATACACGGCCAAACCGTTCCATTAAGTTAGAAACCTTTTTTAGTTTAGTATTCAAACAACTAAAGTATCTCAGTTATAGATTTTGTACTCTATAAGTATACTTCTCACGTGTAAAATAAGATTTTTTTTTTCAAGCAAAACATTCGGTACACCAACATCAAATGATAATATTTCTTCTTCTGGACTCACTTAAATTTTCTGAATCTAAGTTAAATTATTTAAATGATGGTGTCTTAAAGTTTTGCTAACATGTTTTTCTGGATTCTGGGTTTTATTCATAATTTTTTTAACGCAGTGAACATATTTTAAGTTATGAAAATAATATTCAAAAGTAAAATTTACCAATGATAGTTCGCTTTCTTAAAATTTTATATATTTATCTGATAAATAAATATATATAACCTTGGTATCTTTCCTCTGTTTCCAGAATGTTTTCGTTGAATTTAGGAAGTAGATATCCTTGTAATTTTTTCATCTTTATCTAGTTACAATATTAAAAGCAACATTTTTAAAAATATTATTTGTTTAAATTTTCAATAACAGTTGTCCTGAATAAATCATTGTGGTTTAATTATCAAACAGTGTTTAAAGAATGGAATTCACTGAGAAATCAGTGAATGCAACTGAAAATTAGTGAACTTCAGTGCAAGAAAATGTCTGCAGGAATCCAGTAATTAAATAATAGCAAATTCAACAATGTTGCAGTGAAATACCACTGGGATAAATTTTTTTTAAATTTGTTATGTAGTATGTTTATACCTACACATAGTTACCTTTATGTATAAGGCAGGATATATGAATATGTTTTATTAATAAACTACCATGGCTTTCACGTATGAGCCGCGTCTATGAATTAACCCTGAAGACATGTATGCTGTAATGCACAGCCTGAAGACTTGTATGTTGTAATGCAGCGCCTGAAGACTTGTATGCTGTAATGCAGTGCCTGAAGATTTGTATGTTTAATGCAGCGACTGAAGACTTGTATGCTGTAACTCAGTCCCTGAAGACTTGTATGTTGTAATGCAGTGCCTGAAGGCTTGTATGATATAATGCAGCGCCTGAATAATTGTATGCTGTAATGCAGCGCCTGAAGACTTGTATGTTGTAATGGAGCGACTGAAGACTTGTATATTGTAATACAGCGCCTGAAGACGTGTATGCTGTAATGCAGCGCCCGGCACCTCTACGATGCTCGACTCTGCAAGCCAATAAATATTTTATTAGGCAATGGTAGAAAAAGCTAGCAATTTACTTTCTTATTTAATATACGATATCACTGAGTTAAGTAAAAATATATCTATAATTGCTCCAAAAACTTTTAAAAAATAAGTTACTAATGCGTGTAAAAGAACTTGAGTTTAAATCCTGTTGAATTTGAAAGTAAAGTGATGAAAATCATTTAGGTTACATTTGAAAATATATATATATTATTTCTTATTAGCTTCAATACCAAAAAAACATACTCAAAAATAAATTTATTCATTTAAGCTCTAAGCAGTTTCATTGTTGTGGGGATTATTTTTTTGGCCCTAAAAAGATTATTGATCCAAATGTTTGTTTGTTTTTTCTCTCTTTCTACAATTTCATCATCTGCCGAGATAACTGAGCTGATGTCACGAAACCAGTGTCAGCGCTTTTGGATGGTCATGTCGCGTCAGGCCATTTCTTTCCTGGTCATTAGAGGCAGAAAAAAAAACGCCTTTTCTATTTGGCGGCAGGTGAACCTCTCGATGACAGCGAAGGTCATTTAAACACGAACAAACTCCGCGGAACAGTTCAGGCAAGCTCGGGGAAGAAACGGCCGTGTGTTACATCAAGGAACAACCCCAGCGTTTTCTGCAAGTGATTCCGGGAAGCCATTGTGCTAGCAGTCGGACCTCGAGTAGAGCCTAGGTTTCTCTTACCACTGCGACACTTAGCTCAACTTCTCTCCTCATCCCTTCAAAGAAACGCGCTAACATTAAGGAGGGGTCCCACACCCAACTTTTATTTATTCTTCTTGAAGTGAAAACTTATTTATCCGGGTTGAGAGATTTCTGGTAGGGGCAAAACTTATTGGTAGAGACCTGCAAAATTCGTGGATTCATTCGGTGATAGGCTAGAATTCAAACACATATACCTCTTAGATAATTTTACTATTGGCTTACTGTTAATATGGACGCATCTCAACCAGTTATAAACCCTCAACCAAAGAAGGATCGAATCACAGACAAACCAGCTGAGACGACTTACAAGTCGGCAGCCAATGAACTTGCGTTATTTGCCCGAGTGTACAGGGGTGTGTGCAGTTTATCCTGAAGGCCATCGAAACCGCGAATTTTGCAGGTCTCTACTTATGGGTTCGCGTCACCGACATGCTAGTGACGTGTTGCGCCAGACTGGCGACGCGCAGCGGCCTGTGTACGTGTATACGCATATATACACAAATACATTGGTCATACTCGACTGTATCATGTGCGTGTCGGACTCTTTTTGGATGGGTAAAATCTTGTGAGTTCGCGTCACTGACATGCTGTAGTAGCAGGAGGTGAAGTTAAAATGACCACCTGAAAAGTTAGTTTGTGTATACTGTGTATTGCCCAGTGAACACATGACCTGGGTGTGACATCACTGGTAAGTCATAGCTAGGTAATGAATTTTTACGTAATTTTGACATACCACTGAAATATGTTGTGACTAAAAAAGATGTAAGGATAAATAATATCACTTTGACATCATACTGATATTTATATAAATCGAGGTTAGAGAGCTGAGAAAATCGGTATGATATCTTCTGAAGCCCTCGCCCAATAAAATAGATATCAAGACTTTCAATTTTCTTAATTTAAAAGTAATTGTTTTCAATAATCTTCCGAAAAGTAAAACAATAAAATAACAAAAGGATATATTTTATAGCCAATAAAATTGAGTCCAACTTTTATACACTTAAATATTCAACAGAATGCAGTGTCATTTGAAGAGGCGTGGTTTACGACTAGGTACACTGTAAAAAAAATTAGTAAAAATACACGTACAAGAGTCAGGTAATTTTACATTTCCTGTGAGTAATTTGTAAATACATGTACATTGTGCGTGTAATTTTACAGAAATGTACCTATTTATACATATTATATTACATTAACAAGATAAAAAAACACAAATATACTGGAAAATTTACTTGAAAAATGTGTAAAAATACATATTTATATGTACATGTAAAATCCACCAGGAATTAGTATTATTACACGAATTTATGTGATTTTACAGTCACATTTGTCATTATATTATAACACGTACATCAGTGTAAAACTACCCATTATTTTTTTCATTAAATTGTAGTACATTATTAGTGTAAAATAACACAAGAAGTACTACTAAATAACCATAAAATGTGTGTGAAAATACAATATAGAAAGTACGGGTAAAAAAAATATAACAATAAGTAATATTACATGAATGTATGTAATTTTACAACTACAACAGTCACTGTATTAAAACACGTACATCAGTGGAAAACTACCCATTATTCTGTTACACATAAAAAGTGGTACATTATTAGTGTAAAATAACACCAGAAGTACTACTAAATAACCATAAAAAGGGTGTAAAAATACAAAATATAAGTACGGGTAAAAATACCCTAACAATAAGTAATATTACACAAATGTATGTAATTTTACAACCACAACAGTCATTGTGTTAAAACACGTAGATCAGTGTAAAACTACCCATTATTCTGTTACACTTAAAAAGTGGTATATTCGTAGTGTAAAATAACACAAGAAGTACTGGTATTTAACCATATAGTGGGTGAAAAAATACAAAATCGAAAGTGCGGGTAAAAATACCCTAACAATAAGTAATATTACACAAATGTGTGTAATTTTACAACTACAACAGTCATTGTGTTAAAACACGTACATCAGCGTAAAACTACCCATTA
This sequence comes from Bacillus rossius redtenbacheri, assembly GCF_032445375.1. Classification (NCBI taxonomy): domain Eukaryota; kingdom Metazoa; phylum Arthropoda; class Insecta; order Phasmatodea; family Bacillidae; genus Bacillus; species Bacillus rossius. Next base: position 32,819,118 of record NC_086331.1, read on the forward strand.
TTCTGTTACACTTAAAAAGTGGTACATTCGTAGTGTAAAATAACACAAGAATTGAGGTATTTAGCCATAAAATGGTGTAAAAAACAAAATCGAAAGTACTAGTAAAAATAACCTAAAAATAAGTAATATTACAAGAATTTATATAATTTTACAACCACAACAGTCATTGTGTTAAAACACGTACATCAGTGTAAAAATACCCATTATTCTGTTACACTTAAAAAGTGGTACATTCTTAGTGTAAAATAACACAAGAAGTACTACTAAATAAACATAAAATGTGTGTAAAAATACAATATCGAAAGTACGGGTAAGAAACTATAACAATAAGTATTATTACACGAATGTATGTAATTTTACAACTACAACAGTCACTGTATTAAAACACATACATCAGTGGAAAACTACTCATTATTCTGTTACACATAAAAAGTGGTACATTCTTAGTGTAAAATAACACCCGAAGTACTACTAAATAACCACAAAAAGGGTGTAAAATTACAAAATATAAGTACGGGTAAAAATACCCTAACAATAAGTAATATTACACAAATTTATGTAATTTTACAACCACAGCAGTATTTGTTAAAACACGTACATCAGTTCAAAACTACCCATTATTCTGTTACACTTAAAAAGTGGTACATTCGTAGTGTAAAATAACACAAGAATTGTGGTATTTAACAGTAAAATGGATGTAAAAAAATCGAAAGTACGGGTAAAAATATCCTTAGAATAAGTAGTATTACACAAATTTATTTAATTCAACAACCACAACAGTCATTGTATTAAAACACATACATCAGCGTAAAACTACCTGTTATTCTGTTACACTTAAAAATTAGTACATATAGTGTAAAATAACACAATAAGTACTGGTATTTAACCATAAAATGAGTGTTAAAATACAAAATCGAAATTATGGGTAAAAATGACTTAACAATAAGTATTATTACACGAATATGTGTAATTTTACATCCACAACAGTAATTCTATTACAACACGTACATCAGTGTAAAACTACCCATTTCTCTGTTTCATTAAAAAATTAGTACATTCGAAGTGTAAAGTAACTCAAGAAGTACTGGTATTTAACCATAAAAAGGGTGGAAAAATGAAATATATAAGGTATGGGTAAAAATTTCCTAACAATAAATTAATATTTTTACACAAATGTATGTAATTATGTAACCACAACAGTCGTATTACAACGCGTACATTGGAAGAGTGTGATACGGTGTCAATCTAATAGCTTTGTCGAAATAGACAACATAGGAACAATGCAAGACGCGCTGCAAAGATCATGTCGTGGGGCTTTTTTTGTCACCACAGCTTGTCAAACTACTGCACACACTGTTGCAAAACTAATTATTATTATGTAGTGCTGCTATGCAGCTAGACCCGTGACTCTTACGAGCTATTAGGCTATATGGCAGAGTTTATTTCCGGCTCACCCCAGCACATAGGGCATATGCTCGCGTGTGTTTCAGTTATATGGAAATGATGGTGACGCGGCGGTCGAGGGGTCAGACCTCTCGCCACCGACCAAGGCGGCGGGGCATTACCCCTGATTTTCGCATGTGGGATTCGTGCCAGACGTGAGTCGCGGTCAAGGACACCCGCGGGTGTTGTGTGTCGAGTAGTCGGTGATGGGTATTTCGATGACAGCGAAGAGGCCTTATCGCGGTGCTACTTGTACGTACGAGGGTCTACCATCTGTGAGTTTAGAGATAGGTACACTTTATGAACCTCGTTCCTTAGAAGACAGACTTGTATGATTCTGACTGTAGAACTCGTGTAAATAGTAGTTATTTATTTTATTTTCAGTGAATATCTAACTATAATAAAGATTTTTGTGGAGACATTATATTTAGTTATGACTGATAGTTGTAGTATTCGGACATTTTGGATGTACATAACGGTAGTTAATTTTGCATTTGTTTTAAATATTTATTTTTTTTATTTCATCACAGGCCTCAATTCAATTCGTACCTTGTCCAACTTGAAACAATCGTCTCTATTTGAACGGTGCTTGTAAATTTGAATCATAACTTGGGTGGCGTTCAAGTTATAATCGCTTCAGAGGATTGAATAATAACTAATAGAATGAACATGTTATAGGATAGTAACTATTACTAACATCAGTTTCAATTGTTTTCTGAATTTGCTATGAAATCACGTGTTTATTTTTAATTCACTTCGTCTTTCATCTTGGCCAGCATGAGTTTTGTAAATATTACTAAAATAAACTACACACTTGCCAACACCATTAAAGTAACTGGCAAGAGAATACATTCTGGCGATACAATACAGCTTAGTGCGTAATAAGAGAATAAGATAACATCATGGTAGCAAACATTAGACACCAAGTTTGTACAACCGGCCCGAAATCGAGAAAGGTGGAGGAGAGCCAAGAGTGCTGGTTGTACGAATGGCAACCCTGTAAGGGCCGGGCCGTCTCGTCTCCGTCGCGCCTGTCTGTCTGCCTTTCGGCTCGTGAGTCTCACCGGCCCCCTATGTTCTGTGGCCGCGCAGCTCGATAATGTTTACTTTTAATTACTGTGTACATAGTATGGAAGTTACATATACGCCCTCGCGGAATTGTGTAATGCATATTTCCTGCTAGAAACAAATGCTACGTACTTTTAATAACCTCTTAGTTATCACGTTATTCTGACTTTAAAAAAAAATTGAGAAAAATGTTAGACTTTGATCCATATACCTGGAATCGAGTTGTAAATCTCTTGAATTTGCCGTTTATTTCACATTTCTATTTTACTAAAGGCGTTCGTCTACCAAGCATGAGAACAGCGATGCAGTGTGTTTGCAATCCAAGCTTTTACAGAAAACTACGTAAAAGTTTCCAAATCTGTTTCCGTATGAAAAGAACACGTACTTCAGGGAATTATGTTAAGAACTTTTTTTAATGAACCTCATGTCAAAAACAATATTTTAGAATCCCTCAACGCGGTTTTCAGGCTGCGTTTTATTACAAACTATTCACGGGATACTTATGGCACTTCCCAAGGGTCATGCGCTGGACCTTACTGGAAACTTTACACCGAAAAAAAATTATAGGGTCACCGCATTGAATTCCAAGAGGCACTTGTATTTCCACGGCATGTTTTGCACTTGCTGCGCTCTCAGCCGTCGACTCACCCTCGCCTTGTTCACGCAGGGCGAGGCGAAGAAGAGCCAGGTTGGCGCGCCTGGCCACCCCCCCACTTCCGACACAGAGCGTGCAGTAGCAACCGCTGTTAGGTGTTGTTAAGAGTGAGGAGGGGGGGGGGGGTGAATCGCTGCACGTGGACGGATTGTCTTTTTTTCTTTTCTAATCTTACGTCATTATGTTCAGCTATTTTCTTTGTGTATTTAGTTGTATGTAGCTGGACATAGGGTATCATCCGAGGACTTGTGAATGATATTTCAGCGTAGATCCGAGGACTTTTGGTAATCCGAGGACCTCGGATTCATGCTGTACTGCCAACCAAGTGTGTAAAAATATAATTATTTTAATTTTTTTGATATCCTCGGATGGACCGTAGACAATCAAATGTGTAGTTGGTGGCGTGTGTTACCACCACGTCGCGCTAGTGTCGTTGCAACTTACACACCCTTACACGCGGTGTGTAATGCATGTTTCTCTACGCTCCAAACGAAGACATTTCCTCCGAGTTTACACACTTCTAATAAACATCTTCATAGTGTCTTACGCCAGTTGCGAGGACGTCGTGGACTTCTCTCATTTCACACATTGCGAAGCCACAGGCGAATGATTCTAGCAACCAGTTTGCTATGTCCTGAGTAAACAACGCTTGCTTGTCGCCCAGGATCCTAGTAGTCGTCGCGACAGACATGCGCTCCTTTAATCGCAGGAATACATTGTCACTACCTGCAATGACGTGGCCACCACTCACCAAGTGCAAGGTTTCCCTACATAAAGCAAACACGCTTTAAAGAATTGATTGTGTGGAAACTAGCTTTCCATTCGTTAACAAAACTGGACGAGTGTACACCAGTGTAGAAAATGGATGACGCCATTGGTAAACTATGCTAAACTTTGAGGCATTTCCATTGGTGTTTAAATGGGGGATTTTACAATGGAAATTTTTTCTGCTATGACACCTTTTGTTTGATTGTATTATCCGAACATCGTGTTTAGCAAAACAAAATGTTTCATAATATCTGTTAGTAATTTAATTTATAGTAATTTAGAGTAGACCAATAACATGTCAGGATTTTGAATTTTTATGTATGCCCATATACTACCAGAATTAAGACACGATCGTACCACAATTTACCTGAATATTAGGCGTCTGTACCTGAATATCGCTCAGTGGTTGGTTTCTCATAAATTTTAATTTAAACTTTATTATTGGTGATTGTCAGTTCAAAAATATTTCAAATTTTACTATGTAAACAATAAAAATTTTGTTTGTCAGTGTGACATTTTACAGTTCTGAAGAAAGTAAAGCAGTTTGTTGTTGCAACATTTAGCCACTGAACATTAGAGGTAATGCTGACAAGCTATCAAAGGATTATTTGCCAACATGCAAAAATAGTTGGGATGGAATTATTTATGATCATTTTAGCTCCTCCTCTGGGCCTGACTGGACGAACATACCTTCAGTTTCTCAGAAACGAATCGCATTGTTTAGTTTAGTCAAATAGCTGTTAGTGTTTGAATGATTAGTTTCTACCATGGTCATATAGATAGGTCTGGCAACATCCTATCCCTTTGCCTTGGCGTACCTTGTCGGCTTAGTGAGGCTCGCGGCGGCCTGCGAATTAATGGCTCTAGTTGCACTTGCACCTACATTGCCTTAAATGGAAGTTTTTAATAAAAAAAATATTTTTTTAAAAAACGGTTCCTTTTTAAACGTCGGGTAAATTTTAGCGTTTCCTAATTTATTTGGAAACTTTCTAGAGTTTGAATACATAGCAATAATTTGTAATTTTACCGAAATTGCCAATTAAACTTTTAATCCAAATGAATGTTATTTAGTCGATATTTTTTAAGATATACATAAATGTTTGTCGCGTGGCGTAATGGTTAAGGTCGTGGGATGTTTATCACGCGGTCCGCTGTTTGATTCCCAGTCGGCTGAGTAGGTCATTATTTTTTTTCCATTTTTTTTTCTCGCATAATGAACCTTTTAATACAGACATTAAATACGTTAAAACAATTATATTACATAATCAGGAGAGAGTTCGAATATAAATAAACATTTACAAAAGTTCAAGCAAGTAATGTTTTTCTCTCCTTTTTATTTATTATCAAGATAAATATAGTGTATCCTATTCCTATCAAATAATACGTGTTTTTACTGTGTAAGTTGTTAATTTCTGCTAACTGTTTGAATGTATTTAGTTTATGTTAAAAACGTAATATTTCATAAGAGCAATATTACCTTTTTTTTCATTTTCCAATAAAATAATACGTTTTTAACTGTTTGAGTATATTTGACTTCTATTAACAAACATTTTAATTCATTTTAAATTGTTTGAATATATTTGAATTTCTGTTAACAAATATTTTTAATTCGTTTGATTTCTGTTAAAAATGTATTATTTTATTCGAGATATAAGTAAGTACATTTCCTTTTTTCCCTTTTTCCAATAAAATAATATGTTTTCAATAGAAATTCAATACATTCTCACAATTAACAGTAATTAAATATATTACCTCGGTCATAATAAAGCCAATGTTCATAGAAATTGTTTTATGTCATTAAAATTAAAACTTGTCTCCCAAAAGATCTAACACCCATTTTATAATTACAGCTTGTGTAATATATTTATATTCGGATGTTATATATTACTTGTATACCTACTTATGTATGAACAATAGGTACATATAGTCCATACACACAAATATACATTTATGCATACATACAGGTACTTAAATTATTTAACATCAATTTAGGTACCTTTGTATGTATATATTTAGCTCAATGTTGCCAACCTTTTGAAACATATTTATGCTACAACTCAGAAAAAAAAAATACTATTATGAGAAAAATTATGCTACATTTAACCAATTTTTTTAAAGTTATTTATTAAGGTAGAAAAACATTGCTTTTACGACGCAAAATAATAAAGCTGTAAAAATTTGCTAAAACTTAATATTGCACATAAATTATTATAATATGTATTATTATAAATTAATAACCATTTGCTTTATAATCCAATCTGTTTTTCTTTACACACACATACACACACACACACACATATATATATATATATATATATATATATTAATAGCCAAATACAGCTAAGGAAGAGCTTCATCCTCTATACTGCTGTCGTCAGCAGAATTTAGCACATTCGCAGAAGTCAAAGTACTGGTCCTGGGATACAAAGATGTCTTTGTGATGCGGCCAACCATGCTTTTGGTTGAAGTGAAGCCTGTACAGCATCCAGACATCTTCACTGTTTGTCTTGCTAGAAGTGTTCCATTGATCGTGGAAGTAATCATGCGATTGCGCTTTGCAGTATCATGTCATTAACTTGGGAAAAAATTCTCTCTGCATCAGCATTGGCACGAGGTATGGACAAAACAGAGAGAGCGAAGTGAGGGAGCGCCTTGAACACATCATTCCCATGGTCATGCTTGAGCAAGATGTCGCTGAAAGATAGCAGTGTGTGTGGCTGTGTAATCAGAGATCCCAGTCCTTGCATGTAGCACCGAAACTGTGTTATCTACTGCTCTTATTACACCGAGCTATCTGCGGTAGTTCCGAGTGGTACCGTTCGGAGCGCTAAACGCTGCCGCAGTTGTCGCCGTGGAAGAGGAAGATTCTTCATTCTATTGTTCAAGCCCAAGAATAACCATGCGTCTCGTGTACGCCGGTCACGTGTACGTGTTGTGAATATTTTTTGTAGCACGAGTTATTGTGAAGTGGGGCAGCATAAGGTATGTATCAATTTCCTGTTTTTTTTTTTTTTTTTTTTTTTTTTAATAATTTGGGTACGTAGTATAGTGGTAACTATGTGCTGAAGGTCTGTAACTACATTGTTTGCTAGTTTATTTTGTTTTTTCGTAATTGATATTGCGACGAGAAGCATTTGGCTTCTTTATAAATAAGCCTTGTATAATTATTATGCCTATATGCCTATTCGTCATGTTATTCTTGGTAAATGTATTAAAGGGGCTTTAATTAAAATAATTTTAAGAATGCAAACCGAAAGCTAGGTACGAGGTTTTTAGTCTAATAATGTCCTGGTGTGCAATAATTTGCCCGATAAATAAGCTACAGAGCATTTTGTGCAAAAAATTCTAATGCGGGGATAACTTTTCAAATCACACTTTTAATTTAGGTATATAGCTTTAAATGAGTGCACAACAAATAGTTAATATGAAAATTTAAGATAACGAATGAATCCTTCAATATTTAGGCAAAAACTTTTGACCTATTGCATTTGCTATTTACTAGTCTATAGGACTAATGATTTTAGAATATTAAAAATATTATTATTAAACATAATGTTTTCCAAAATATGTAGTACAATTATTTAATATAGCATTGTATTTTAATTAAACAAGTTTAACTTACTTCTGAAACGTTGGGTTTTATATATGTATATATTTTTTTATTTATTATTATTTGAGTGCCTACCAACAGTCAAAGCATTTAACAGGTGGGCACTTAACAAATATTACATAAAGAAATAACAATAACATACACAAAACACAATGATAAACACAACAATAAAAATGGGACAACACAAACATAAACACATGACAAAAGACAAATATAAGATTATAATAGCTAAATTTGTCAATTTTAAACTAATTCTTATCAATGAAATAACAATAAAACATTATTTACATCAGAAGTTATCTTAACTGCAAGAAAATTAAGAATTCAAAATGTCTTTCATTGATATTTTTGCCCTTTGGAAAGGGTCTAAATCTTCCAATATATCATTGCAATTATCAGTACACCGTTTTGATAGTTAATTTTTTATGTGATACGTTCGAAAGGGTCGCATTGTTCTATGATTGAATGAAGGAACTCGAAGACCAATTTTGTTTAATATTTCAGTGCTGTGGTAAACATTTATAAAACAATTTATTACAAAAACAGTATCAGTAACTTTCCTTCTAAACTGTAGTGTATGCGTGTTCAGGATTTCAAGGGTTAAGTCGTAGTTAAAATTCTCTGAATTATCATCTATTAAATGTTTGTTACAAATGTATCTAAACAATTTATTTTGTATATTTTCAAGTCTATTTGAGTCAGTGGTAGTTATAGAGTTCCAGATGACAGAGCCATACTCTAATCTCGATCTTACTAAGGTAAAATAAATACTAATTACAGAATCAAGAGAGCTAGCCAAATAAGTTAATTATTTTATAAGCCCAATTATTTTGTTTGCACTTGCAATTAAATTATCCACGTGGTGATGAAAGTAAAATTTTTAATCTAGGAGAATACCTTGATCACGCATACAATATGTTATCTGTATCATGTTGTTGTTTATTACATAGTTAAAATTTTCTGTATATGTTTTCCTAGAATATGATATTATTTTAATCTTCTTAAGATTTAATTTCATTCCGTTAGTTTGACACCACTTAGTTACATTATTTATATCTTCTTGCAACAATATACAATCACTTGGTGTTATAATAGTACTATATATTTTTAGATGTGTATATATACACACATATATGTGTATATATACACACATACATATATATGCACACTCACACACACCCATATATACACACACACACTGACACGTATAGAGGAAGGTTTATAAATCAATGACTCGTTAGAAAATGTACGTGATTGTTTCATAATGTGTGAAATATGTAAAAATATTATCGTGTAAAACGCAGAGGAATAATCAACTGTCATATGTTTCTTGTCAGAAACGTTTGTTGACTAGCAATAGTTCTAATGAAGGAATAGCTCAGTCAAAATAAGCTAAAATTTCGCTCGTAGTCGAATTAAATCCGATATTTTTGTTACACTTTACACGTATTTAGAAGTGTCCAGGGGAATTAAAATCAAAAGTCCTGTTGAATAGGAAGTGAGGTAGTAGAGTCAGAAACTAGAAAGGATTATCAAAATAAAAGGCATTTGTTTTTGATTTTTTAAAGAAATATCTCGTAAATGATTAACCTTAAAAGAAAACAATTTAATAAAAAATTAAAGAGCATTAAAAATCCTATAAAAGATTATTTTCACTTTTTTCATATCTCCAATATTGTTTGAGATAGTCTCGCTTAAAAAATTACTTTTTTTATTTTATCTCAAACCTTTTTCCTATAGCAACTGACATATATTTGTGAACCGTGCCTCTCGTATGTCAAATGCTGTGACTTGACTTTACAAGACATGTTTAAGTTAGAGTCTATGATAACCTCAGAATTCAACATTTTTGCATATCAGGGTTACTTCTCAAAAAAAAGAACTGATAGCGTTTGGTCATACAGACCACAGAACAGACTTAAATGCGTAACATGAAAATTGTTGGAAGCCTCACACGAGGACGAGGATTCACTGATAAGTTCTTGAGCGAGTGGACCTTGGGGATGACTGCAACTGCATCTGCTCATCATTGAAGAGTTATGCGCTACTCATTTTATATATTTGAACTTGATTTCTGACAATCTCGAATAAGTAGGGATGCCACAGATTAATATAAGATCTCTGCTTAGCTAACTAATCACCCACCATTTCCTGGATCACAACAAAGAATGTCTATAGCAAATGGACTAGTAGGGGATGCCACAGTTACCTTTTTCAATGCAATAGTAATTGGCAAGCAATCAATACAGAGTAATGTTGGAAAAATTTAATCAAGCATTATTACGAAAAGATCAAGCTCTCCCTCTGGCGAATATTAGCTACTCTATTACTTTCAATTGTTATAGCTCATTTATAATTTGTTAGTTTTCCAGAGGATAACGATAAATTAAGAAAAATAGGATGATTTGATCATGTATATGCAGTATGAGTTGGCTCAATTTCATTTAGCTCTATTTGACGAAACTGGGATACGCAAAACCAAGAAAGCAACCCTGTAGCCTACATGTTTTAGGTGACAAGGGAGAATTTGGACTTGGAGAACGCTGACTTTGTTCTTAATGGTGGATTCTTACTACTCAGTCATATAGCCGACAAGTGGTAATGATTCATCTATTTGCCCAAAATATTTCAATTACATTATCATTTCCTATTTATCATGACTGTTGATGTGACATTCCGTGCAGACCACTGAACAATTGCAACACAAAATCATAAACATCGGATTGAATTTGAGCACATAATATACTTTGACTGGGCTAGAAGTCTATAACACCTCGTGTTTAAATGAGTACCTAATTTTTATAATCTCAATATAAGTGTTTCCTGGTTAATTTTTTTTTCTGGATACATAATAAAATATTTTGGAATTTAAATTGTTCATAACTTAGGTAATTACGATAGAATTCAATGTTTTTTAAACAGTTTTATCTACTTAAAAAAAGTACTGAGGTGGCTGTGTGGACCAATTTTTACCACGTTTTTTTGTTTTCATTTATGTATAAAACAAAAGTTCGAACTTATGTTTTTCTTTCACTAATCCACTTACAAAGTATGTTCTCTGGTAAATAAACTCAAAATTTTTCACATGACGTTTTTTGACAGCGATCGTTAAGCTACTAACATCTTAATATTATAAAGTAATAAACAAAAAAATACTAATGCAGCTGCAGTCTATCTACTCACAAATAATTAATTGTTTAGTTATTTCTTAAACACATTTTGCAATCGATCTTAAAATTTTTGTTGAAACGCTTGCCAAACAAATGCATTTTATGTGAAACAGGCGACATGGGTAATACTTTGCTAAAACTTTGCGTTTATTAAAATTTACATCGAAAATTAACACGGTTTTAGTAAAAATGATGAAATTAAAAATATGTGGTTGTTGTAATCTAATTACTTTTTTTAAGTAATTAAAACGTGGATATTTTAAATATAAAAGAAAAGAATTCTTTACTAATTCATACTAAATAATTATGACTTTCCTCGCATACTCGCGTCAACTTTTTTTTAAACAGTATCTAACTGATAAATAATGTAAAACAAAATTGGCAACTTATAATTCACAACTTCCCTGTCATTATTTTTAACTGGAAAACGGAACATTGATGTGCCTCGTGAACTGATCCACGTATTCTGAAAACCCGTGTACTCACCTTATTACCCTTCAGAATGTTTGACATTATAAAATTATCAATGCGAAATAAAGTTAAAATAAATGGATATTTTACTTTTAAAATAAATCATATTTTAAACTCAACACTGACTAGGACTGATATAAAGTTCTTAGGAGCTAATTTTCACGTTACTAGGGTACACAATCCCTCCATACAGTGATCCCAGTAACTGTCTTCTCCCGGGCTTTCGTGGCTCTCAAAGGCAGTGGTAAGGAATACTTATCGTCAAGGTCGCCGAGCGGTGCTGATACCAGCTTCCCGTATGTGGGAGGGTGAAGGGAGGTGGCATGACTGGCTGGTTAACGTAGTACATCCTAAGACCGCTAGGGGCGTGCGCTGTCGATACCCAGCGATTGAAGCGATCGCTGCGACGGAGCTTCCTACTACAACAATTCTTCTGCGAAACCGGACAGAAAATTTAACCTGGGCTCGCGACTTCTATACATTATATATATACACTGCTACAACTTTTAATTCGATAGCTGTGTGTGTGGACAAAGGCATCCCTATCATGGTCTGATAAGCGATATGCGACTTTTCCCTTCTTCGATTCCAGGGGAAGCGAGTGGCGTGGGTAAGTGTGGCGGTGCTGGGCTGCGTGGGCCAAGGTCACTGTGAATGTAATAATTGTGCCGGCAGTGAGGCTGGTTGGGTGCGAGGCTGCGGCCCAAATAGCGATATAAAATGTAAAAGTTTTGGCGAGTGACTAAATTTACAGGACACAGGCAGCACCCGGGCCTTATTATGCTTTTTTAATAACAAGTAATTTTATTTTCTTTCGGTTCACTTAAATTTTTTTTTTTCTAATTTTTTTTTCCGCCCGTGTCCGTAGGCCGTTTGGGTGAGGGAGGCCCAAGCCTCCCACCCCACTTCGTAAGGTTTTTCGCCGTGAGTCTGTGTACCGCGTGCAGTTTCATGTTTTAATTTCCTAGTTTCTCAGTTCGAAGCATCTAGGAATTATCTGACGTCTTGTAAACCGAGATCAGTCGTGGCTTCAAAAATAATGTAAACTGACATTTTGTAAATTTTGTAAAATTAATTGAATAATCAATATCTTCAGAAAAGCCAAATCTTTAATTTCACCACCGAGATAAACTTTCCACCTTCATCTTAAAAGAAAAGGTTTCGTCTGTGTTTTGTCAATCATGGCCGTCATGGCCGACCATTAAGAGGCCTATACAGACAGTCTTCAGGGCGTGATTGTAGGGCCTTTTGTTTAGAAGAATTTGCAGCTACTCATTACAGATAAAACTGTCATGTTTTTTTTGTGTATAGGGAAAGGATGAATGGGTCTATCTATATTTTTTATAATGATTTTTAAAATTTGTAACATAGGTAAAACTATTTCCGAATGTGTGGTTTTACGCAGCTGTTTTATGTATCGTGTGTAATGCATACAAAAAAGTAGACACACACAACGATAGAGTATTAATCGTTGATTAAAATGGTGTAAAAAAATACATAGGTCACCGCTGAAAATCTCCGAGATTTCTTTTACGACGAAATGCATTTCCGCACACTTATTCTGCCGGGAAGTGTCTCCCTCGCGCGGCGTATTCTTCAGCCGGCGACTGGAACCGAGGAGTGGGGCTAGCGGTGCTGTGAAGGCAGTCTGACGGCTGCTCGGTCGCCTTATCAGCGCGTCGGGTATCGGATATCGCGATAAGCACACCTGTTCGCAGGAAAAGTGTCTACCGCTGAGGCCGCCTGGTCGGGAAGTAATAAACAAGCGCGGCTCCTGAGGAAGGACGCAGGAGGCGATAGCCTCTTCCGAGCCCGAATTTTACTTCTTATTTCTTTGTAGGGAATATTAATGTTAACTTAAATACTTTCGTAAATGTGCTAAAGTCTTCTTTCAATCAAAATTTGCACGAAAATACTAGATTTCAGTATTTGAGACCATATATTTGGTGAATATCCCAAGGGCAATGTCATGATTATTAACTGCATCCTCCTGCGTGTGAGAGCCCTGCACGAGAGGTCTTCCTGGAGCCGCCATTGATTGGTAAGAAATTCTAGGATTCAGGCAGTTATTCCCAGAGAAAACCTCAACCACGCCTTATATTAGCTTCACCTGTATGTTTGTAACCGACTCCTTTGGGTGCGATTTTGACCCACTTTAAACGGTCAGATTTCATTCAAACTGTGTAGATTTATCGAGGACCGATGACAATACACTAATTTAATAAGATTATTCCATTATTTAATTTGCAAAATAAGATTTTTGTCAATTTATATAATTTTCATCTATAGTCGATAAGGCAGGAATTTATGTTAAAATTAATTTCCAACCATTATCTTTAGCCGATTTCTCTAATATTAACAAATTTCCGAATACCAAAGAGAATTTTCAATTCAACAAAATAAGCAGGAATTTAAATTTACAATTTTTTGAGGAAAGAGCCTTGTTTGCTGTTGTAATGAATGGTGATTGAGTTACCTATTAATTTTGTTCTAATAAAAATAATAGTTTAAAAAAACTAAAAAAATACGCTTTTATAAATAAACTAAATAGTAGAAAATAATTAATAGTTCAAAAAACTAAAAAAACATGCTTTGTATAAAAAACCAAACTAATAAATATAAATTATAACAAAAAAAAAATAAAAATTAATTTTAATAAGTTTTAATTAAGAATAGTGTGAAAATTTTTATGAAATATAAATTAATAATAGTATAAATAAGAAAAAAATTACACACAAACTTGACTCTTTCCGCAGTACAATAAAGATTTGAACATTTATAATAAATACTTGGGTAGGTGGTGCTTGAGGCACCGATGACGAATAATAGCTTTTAATCTAGAATTAATTGAATAGCATAATTTTAACGAAGCAGCTTTTAGACGCACGAGTTTGTGAGATGAGAAAATATCTAAATTAAGTAATAGGGATAATTACATATGGAGCCTAATGAAAAGCTTCATTAATAAAGCAGAGAAAATACCACCGCTTAAATGATTAAAATTTTTCATAAATACTATGTAACCTGCATCTAGCGAAGTCCTCGTATTCTGCTTTTGAGATGTAGTGTGTAAAAAAATATCACGTCCTCAGAGTCGGCTGCTAAGCACAAGTGTGTCGTGACTGCGTCCTCAGATTCCGCGCTCACTACCGAAGTGTGTGTTTTTTAAAGTGTGTGTATAGCTGTGTAAGGGTCCTTATATAAGATGAGCAACGCCAAACGATACACAGCGTGTGTAAAGACGGGCGACAGTAGCACAACGTGGTGGATACACACGCGAACTACATGGTTGACCCTTCACGTTTTATCCGAGGACCCGGCGAAAATCCTTCCTACACCAGGTTGATCGTAGAACGCGAATCCGAGGAATTTTAATCCGAGGACCTGTGTAAGGTCCTCGGATCGCCACAGGTCCTCACATCCACGCTGAAAATTCATGTGCAGGTCCTCGTATAGGGCGCCAAACACAGTCACACACACGCTTATTTAAAATTAAGTTACTTAATAGTTTAACAAACCTTTCCGACAGATAACATCATACTACATAGGTAAAAGCACTGTAGGCATGCTTCATGGAACTAATTTTTTTCTTCAGTTATTTTCCTACTTGCTAATAAAGGTAAAGTTACGTATTGCGTATCCAAGTTAACCCTTTAATCCTGATGGTATGGCCCTGATGGCATGTTCCTGTGGTACATGAAGTTTTTTTTTTCTTTCAGTGGGAAGGTGCGTAGCGCCAACGCGTTTCGCGCGTCAGCCCGAAACCTGACGTAATTTATATTTTACATCACGTTTCGCGCGACAGCGCCTTCCCACTGCTAAAAAAATAAGCATCATGTACCACAGGATCAGGTGTACAGGATCATGCCATCAGTATCAAAGGTATATTTGTATACACCTGGATACGGAATACGGAACTTTTACCTTGCATAAAAATGTTTTAAGGCATAATAGGTAAAATTGTTCTGCTCTGGCTTCTTTGTTAGTCTTGGTATATGAAGTGGTGGGAGGAAAACTAAGAAAGCCAGTAAGGAGATAATCTATTTTAATGGATATATTTACAATACGATTATTATTTATGGCATATAATCTTAGTTGCAGCATAATAAAAAATGCAAATATATTTTTACAAGTATCAGAACTCTGCTTTAAAGTTTCATGGCAGATGTAGTATGCAAAAAACCACATTATTTTAAGATATCATGCATAAGAACCACTTGCATAAGCAAAGGGTAAACAATCTCTTATTTATCTCTTCACCATTCCCCTTTAAAAAATCCAAAAATAAACACACTAGAGCTGAACTTCAGTTTTAACATTTATGGTGTTCTATCTTAAATGTTTCAATTTTGATTCTTCATAGTTTGAAATTACAACACACATGTACCTACTTATTTCAAAGTAAAAAAAAATCAGCATTACCTACATGGAAAATAAAACAAAAATTGAAATAAAACTTTCTTTGTTAAATTGAGATGTGAAGGTGCACTAGGGTTAATCGCCAATGGTAATAAAATTTTAAAAATATGACAAATTGTACTTGTAGATGATAATTTGCTATTTTATTTGTAGAGTATTCAGTGGTAAGTGAAGGCTTGATAAAATGTATTTATTTACAGTGCATTAAACTAATATTCATTTTTTGATGTTTTACAGACTTGTGTTCCATATAAATGGAGAAGGATCTAAGGTTAAAAGAGTGAAACGACAACCTGCTGCTGTACACACAAGAGTGGCGTCATTAATAGAGACTCTGACTCATTTCAAAGAAATGTGGAGATTGTAAATAGTAAAATGATTTTCTTTTTTAATGTTGATATGTACCTCTATAAATGTAAGTTTTAATGTTGATAATGCACACCTATGAATGTAAACCTGTGTCACATTTCTTTATTGTTTATAAAAAAGATTTCGTGATTTGTTATTACAGCCATTTTGTATTATTTCAGCTTTGAGAATATAAATTTTAAGCTGTTTTTTTGAGTTGAGCTATTTTTAATATGTTTGATGGTAACGGAGCATACTATGTAAATTGTGGTGTATTCGGACTTGTTTATGGTATTATTGTTAGTGTGTTACCAATAAATTCTTATTTGCAATTATTATTTAAGGTTTAAAACTTTAAATTTGTAAAGCTACTGTGCCTCTATTGATAGTATAATAATAATTATTTCTGCGTGGTGTTAGTTATTTATAATAAGTATTTATTCTCTAGAGATTAACTTTTTTGAAACTTTTTACAGTCAAGGCCCATACCGACAAGCCATGTCCTCAAGAAACTTGCCTTTGTTGCATTGTTTTTCTTTAAGATTGTGTTTAACTGTAAATAGCGTAAAACAGTCACTTTTTAAACATGAAATATTGTTTCGTGGTATAGGAAAACTTTTCCTGAAGACAATGGTCTAGATACAAGTGTTTCCAATGACAATTTCAGATTTTTTTATTTTCATCTTTGATGGGTTTATTGTAATACAATGAAGTGTTTAACTCATTTACTCAATAATTAATTCATCAACGCACAGCCCAAACCGTTGGAACTAGACCAATGGGTTTTTTTTTTAGCAAATTTTTCAATTTTGCAAAATTTGTTAAGAGGGTGAAAGGCAGTAGAATGTTTTTTTTTTCTTTTCTTTCCCTTAAATTACCTAATGTATCGAGGTGTTATTTTCTTAAGAATGAGGCTTATGTAAATATCTGAAGTATTTTCAGAATTTTTCTAAATTCTAACTTTTAAGCCATAAAAAAAAGGTTTCCAATTAATTATCTGTATCTGTTAAATTTGTTAAGACGATGTCTTGATAAGAATTAAGGTTGTGAAAATTCCTAAAAATCAGTTTCTGGATTTTATGAAATTTGAAACTTAATGATGTGAAAAGCAGTAAAATGTTAAGACTCCTGTAAAATGAGCATGACCATGGAGAAAGAAATAAGCAGTTACTTTTTGCCATGTTCAGAGATAAACCTCTTTGGTGTGGGCCTGTACACAAGAAAAAATTCTAACGATCTCCTTGAAGCATTGTCGAGTATTTAAGTCTGCTATGCTAGGGGGGGGGGGTTCGTATTCCACGTAATACTTTGTGAAAGTTATTACTGTGATATGTGCACAAATATTATCGAAAGCCAGAAGATAGCGATGTAACACTAGATTAATTTGAACTGCTCTGATTAACTTAGGACTTGAGATAAGGGCAACATGGGTTGGATATAGAGCAGTGTATGGAATGAAGGGTGGGAGAAACTGTGCTCTCCAAATGTCATTATTCAAGCACAATTCACACTTGGGAAAATACTGATTAATATCAAAAGAATACCTCCAAAGAATTTCCTCAGAAAAGGGCTGTGGGAGAGGGCATGTATATTAAAGACAGCTGCCCAACTGTTTACCTTACATTATTCCACGCGGGCAAAGTCGTAGCTGGGCAGCTAGTTTTGGTATAAGATGACAATATGAGGTATAAAAGCAACATAATGTAGGTATTAATCCTTGTTTTAATATGTACGGTAGTAAGATATAAGTGCCTATATGTAGAACTACACAATTTGTAGGGGCGCAAACACTACTTCTCCCTGCAAATCATTCTGTTGCTGAGCAAGCGCTCAACCTCGGATATTTTATTGCAAGTCCTCAACAATCAGTGATATATACACCAGCTACTACTATGAATTAATTGAAATACAAACACATTGTTATCTATATGTCAAGTCTCAATTTTTGTACGATGCCTATAAACAGTAAATTATATCGTGCTTGTATATATTTGTACAGTTACTTCATGCATTGCGGAAAGCACTTGTCTCTATTCATGCCCTTTTTTTCATTTCTAAACTATATTAAATACAAAGTGAGCAACTAGTAGTATTGTGGAGTGAAATGACAGTCGTATTTATTAAACTAAGGTATGAAAAAATAATTGTAATATTATGACCCCATATTTAATAATGTAGGCATTTGAGAACTTGAAAATACATTCTGAGTTACATTTAAAATTTTTGTCTAATGGCATAGATGTCACTTTTAGTAAACAAATCCACAGCTCCTGCCTGTTGTGTAGCCTCTGCGGTAAAGTTTTAATAGTTTGTGGTTATATAAACGTAATCACTTAAAATCAATTTTTTTATGAATGTATCCATATATAAGTGTGTGAGGACTTGACTTAGACATGAGCTGTGCTTATACTTTTATATAAATTCTGCTTCCTGGAGGTTTAATATTTAGTTGTAAGGTCATCTTTCTTTTGATGTTGATGTAAACATTCATTTTTTAATTAAGTTTTTTTACAAATATTTTATTACTGACATTTCTTCAAATTAAATTGTAAAAACTTAATAGTATCTATTCTCATTGATATACAAATTGATAGTCTGTGGACAGTTAAGTCAGAATTCCAATGACCTGGTGCATCCGTCAAGTCGTTGCCAATCAATTACATTAGGATGTATATCCATTATAAATCATGCTTTTGTACTGCAGCCAACTTATGCATAGAAAAATACTTTTTAACATAATTCACAAGTTTAATTTCCTTTTTCAGACCACCAGTAGTAAAATACTCTTTCATGACAACAATCTTTGGGCCGAAGTTATATTCTGTTGGAAATTACTTGGTACTTAATTAGTTCACAAAACCCCTAAACGTTCTGGAAATTGTATTTATAGTATGCTGTGTTACTAACATAAACAAAAAATTAAAACCAAACAAACTTCGTGCTCTAATGAAATATTTGAAACCACTACCATTTGTGATTTTATCCATTCCCCCCTCTGAAAGTTTTAGTGTGGCAAGCTTTCAGTGACAACTGTATGTATTTTACATATTTTATACTTGTGATTGGTGGAACATCATGTGTTTAATAGATGGGCGTGACAAGTCATTGGCAATCGACCTGAAATTTTTTTTGCTACTTTGCTTATCGTGCTTTGGTGTTGTGCACACAGCCTTGCTGTGCATGCGAGACACTTGCAACATACACATTTTAGTAAAATTCAAAATGGTTTATATATTGGAGCAAGGACCAGTATTAAGGCCTTAACCCCAATATAACAAACGTTAAGTAAAACTACAATTTTGTTCATAGAGAGCATGGGACATAACACTATGCTTAATCAAAATTTCTTACCGATATGGTAATGTTACTCCTACAAAGCACGTGTAATGTTACAATGGTGATCAAACAAAACTACTAACTGGTATGGTAACATACTTGCTAAGTACATGTTATTTAACTTGATCAGTTAGCATTACCAACTGGTACGATAGAATTACAATAAACAAAGTACGTGTTATTTCACATGGATATCAATGAAAAATGCTCATTGGTATGGTAACATTACACTTGCAAAGTAAGTGTTATTTAACTTGATGATCAGTTAATATTACCACCTGGTATGGTAGAATTACACCAACAAAGTACGTGTTTTTTAACATGGTTATCAATGAAAAATACTCACTGGTATGGTAACATTACACTTGCAAAGTACGTGTTATTTAACTTGATGATCAGTTAATATAACCACCTGGTATGGTAGAATTACACCAACAAAGTACGTGTTTTTTAACATGGTTATCAATGAAAAATACTCACTGGTATGGTAACATTACACTTGCAAAGTACGTGTTATTTAACTTGATGATCAGTTAATATTACCACCTGGTATGGTAGAATTACACCAACTAAGTACGTGTTATTTAACATGGTTATCAATGAAAAATACTCACTGGTATAGTAACATTACACTTGCAAAGTACGTGTTATTTAACTTGATGATCAGTTAATATTACCAACTGGTATGGTAGAAATACACCAACAAAGTACGTGTTATTTAACATGGTTGTCAATGAAAAATACTCACTGGTATGGTGACATTACACTTGCAAAGTACGTGTTATTTAACTTGATGATCAGTTAATATTACCACCTGGTATGGTAGAATTACACCAACAAAGTACGTGTTTTTTAACATGGTTATCAATGAAAAATACTCACTGGTATGGTAACATTACACTTGCAAAGTACGTGTTATTTAACTTGATGATCAGTTAATATTGTCACGTGCACCTAGCCGGTGCCACCGCCATTTAAGTCACGATCCACCTTCAGAGGGGGGGGGGGGGGGGGGGCGAGAATCGTAGCTCTTTACATAGAAACAACTCGCTTGGCATCAACTAGTCTTAACTTCATAAAATACTTTACTGTACCTAGGATCATAGGTTCGTCATCCCGTACAGGATGTCTGGTGAGAGCTGAACTAAGGAGATTTTGCAAAATAACATAATACTTAATTAAAATTATTTTATTCTTAAAGTCAAATAATCAACATCATTCTTGACGAACATTTACACATCGGGATTAAAATTTAAAACAATACTCTTCTTTACTTCCTTAACGATTGAACGACCTTACAAGAGAGAGAATGAGAGAACTTCACTAAACACTTCCCTAGTCCTTCCGAATACCTCAAATCATAATTAATACTTAAAATTAAAACAAAGATAAGTCCATACTCACATTTTCCGAAAAGCCTTTCTTGATCGATTACTTAAAACTAACGTAGGGGCCTCTCCTGCCCTTAAAATCCGAACGAACATTACATTTTAAAAATTATAACTAAACGACTAGTGACAAGGGCCATTGCCTCCGCCCGAAAGCTTGAAGATGACTACATTATGACCTAACTTAAATTAAACGACTCGTGGCCTCTGGCGTCGACCATAGCTTCCGCCCGAAAGCTTGAATTCCTACATCACGAACGAACTAACAACTCGTGACCACAGGTGAGACGCATAGCCTCCGCCTGAGTGAGCCTGAATTCCTACATCACGAACGAACTAACAACTCGTGACCACAGGTGAGACGCATAGCCTCCGCCTGAGTGAGCCTGAATTCCTACATCACGAACGAACTAACAACTCGTGACCACAGGTGAGACGCATAGCCTCCGCCTGAGTGAGCCCCGAGTCACCACTCACTTGCGCTTAAATTCGCGCGCCCTGCCGCGCCTACCATAACAAAAGCTCGTTATTGAAGTCAAATTTACTAAACAACTAACTAGAACATCTGGGAAGACTACCCCCCCTCTACCCCAATGTGCAGGCCACACCGCGCGGCTTGTTACGACAGCGCGCCCCAGTAACTGCGGCCCGTGGCTGCGCCAGCGCGCGGCCAAACAAACAAACAAAATTCTGCAAGCCCGCAGCGCGCCGCGCCGGCCCCGTGCCCCAATTACATGGTCACGCCACTTGCGCTGACGAGTGAACAGAGCAGCCAGCCCAGAGTCCCGTCAGTAAAGTCCCTAAATTTGATTTCAACAACCCTGCAAAATTTCAACCCGCGACATAACCCTCCCCTCACAGAGCTCGAGCCCCATCGAGCTACCTCAAAATTACAAATTGTCTTTTTCCATTAAACCATAACTATAAATTCCTCATTTCACAAAAATAATAATTTTCTTAGTTCCTTGCTGTCTGAACATACATCTAGATTCTGCATAAGATTTATTTTAAAACAACAAGTATTCATAAAATTAAATGTAAAACTTTTATCTGGTTTGTTCTCACAGGAACCTTCAGAGGCTCGAGTTCTCAATTCTAAAAAAATTGTTCTGTTAGTGAAGCTCTCTTTACAAATTAAATTACTGTTCTTAGTTTCTCAGTATTCGTTAAACAATGTGCAAATTCTTGATAATTATTATTTTTTTTTTTTTTTCGGTTTCCGTTTATTACCATACTTCTTTCGTTCTTCAAAAAAAATTAAGTGTCCTTACAGTGTTTCAATTAATTAAACTCTTATCTCGTGAAGGTTGGTGCAACTCCTCGAAGTCAGTGTTGTCGAGAAGAGTAGCTCCCTGGGCTGGCCATCAGCAAACACCACTCAACTCCAACAGCTACTGGACTGGCTTCCAGGGCAGCTCACAACTTCTCCCCACATCTGCTTCGGAGTTGTGCCATCCTCATCACGAACAGATTACAATTCTGAAACATCATCAACAGGCATTACCATCACGCCTGACAAATACAAAACTAACTACTAAACTGCAATCGATGGGCAAGGATGCAAACACACAAAAAAATAAAATTAATTAATTCAACTGCTAACATAAAGTATCCCACCCTTAGCATAATCTAATCAGGCAAATAATTTGATAGGAAAAACTTAAGGAAGGGAAACATGACCTCCAATGATTTTCCCTAACTCTTGAGTCTTGATCTTCTCTATACAGCAAATAGTCCCCACGAAGTAACTGGGTTGAAGGTCAGTTCACATGACCCACCCATAACCTCTTCTACTCTTCTTTTCTTCTGGGGGCAACCACAATGCCCACCAATCTCTCTCCATGGTGCCGAACCAGCTATCCCATGAGAGTAAACAACGTAGTCAATAGAAGCGCAGAGGGGAAACACCAATCTCTGGCTTGTCGAGTCATAAAACTGCTTTGTCTTCTTCTTCTTCTTCTTCTTCTTCTTCTTCTGAGTAAAACATCTGATTAATCTTGCTACTATTCTTCCCAACAATAAAAAAAAAGTTCATCAGGTATCTTCATGAAAGAAACATTCTAACTAATAATTCTTCATTTTTCTTCTTCTTTATTTCTGTTAGTTGTAATAGAAGGCCATGTTAGGGAGGTTATAGGGAAAAAGAGTGGCCAATTCCCACCCCATCACCCACCTAGATCATGACTAATTAACTTTTAAACTTTCTATTTCAAACAAATAAAAAAAAACATTTTTTTTTATTCAAACTTTTAAACTATAATTACTTTTACTTCATAACCTCAAAAGCTAATCAATAATTCTAAATGAAATTGTGATTTACTGCATCCTTGTTCCATCCGATCTGTTTGTTTATAACCTTTCTTGTAAAGTATAAAATTTTCAAACATTACTAATTCAAAACAAATTTACATTCTGGTGTCCTTCGAGTTACAATTAAATTTACTATTTCTTAGCTTGAAATAATTTAAGTTTTCAGAACTATTTCATTGTCTAATTCACAACACTTAAAAATCAACTCAAAACAACAAATCATCAAAATCAATAAGATCATCTGACCTACCTATCAGTACTGTGAACTTGAACTGTTCGTACACATTTATAATAAGCTATTGTATTTAAATTCCAACCTAAATAAGGTTTAAAAAAAACTACTAATCCCTCTGTAAATTAAGAAAATTAACTTTAAAAATTAAACTTAAGGTATTAGTTCTTTTTGACAGCTACCACAACTCACTAGTTCCATTACATTACTATAACCTAAAAAGTTCTGTAAATAATGTTTATAACAAAAAAAAACTCCAGTTACTGTCTTCCATAAAAAAAAATAAAACTTTACATGACCTTATTAATCTCCACTTGTAAGTCCATGGCTGCCAGCTTTCTCTTCTCTTGAATCTTCAGTCTTGGCTCTTGTTTCAGTGATCTTGTATCTTGTCTCTCGAACTCTTGTCATCTTGTAAACTGGACTGCTGCTCAGCTCATCTTAAGGAATCTGTAACAGTTTCAAAAATACATGTTAATTTAAATTACATAATTCCTGTTCTTTGGTCCTAAAAAAAAATTGTATTATTAGTACACATTACCCTGAAACAACATTATTATTCATTGTTTATTACTTAAAAAAAATGCTTTACCATAAAATCCTTTTTTGTTCTTTTCATTAGGCCTATTTATTTTCCTTCTTCTTAATTAAATTCTGCTTCAAATGTTAATCCTAACTTAAGACCTACCATCTATTTATTATTCATTACCTACATTATTTATGTTACCCTAAAATTCCCATAAGTTTCTAATACTTCCTATCAAAGACATTCTCTCTAAAAAAAAAATTTACTTGTGACTCTTAACTTAACAAACTTAAAAAAAACTTTTACACTAGACTTAACTTATTATTCATTCTTAGTTACTAAATTTCTATATGTAAACTTTAGTACTTACAAACAAAAACTGCCTATTTCTCTCTACCTCTTAATCTCTTTCAATTATTACAATAATAATGTTACCTTGCATCTTTAAACTTTCTTCTTTTCAATTAAATTAGACATCTCATAACAATAAAAATTCTGCCTATACTCTTCTTATGGGTGTACAAACCAACAACAAAATTTCAAATTCTCAAGTTTCCTTATATTTAAATTATGCAATGCACATAACCTCTGTGGTGCCTGTACCCTTTTAGGCCTACCACCTTCTCCTCTCACAGCATGACAACTCTTATTCCTCGGGGTCTGTATTCACTGTTACAAATCAAATATCTCAAAAAAATTAAAAACAAATTTATTATTTTAAGAAAACAAAAATTTACATTGAATTTACTATGGAGCCTGGAAATCTTAATGTCTCACAGCAGCTAACATGACTAAATCCCATGGAACCCCAGGTTTACATAACCTGTGCCCAAAAATTTAAGCATACCAGGCTTTCCCTGCACTGGTTTTACAGCATCACACACTATTTAGGGCCCCTGATCTGCCATCAGTCCCAAGGAGCTTTCCCACAACCCCTCTCTACACAAGCGCCTACCGCATTCCTCTTAATTGGCTATCGGTTTTACGGCATTCTTTTGGGATCCGACCATCAAGTTAGGGCTAATCGAACACTAAACCTCCATACTTCCAAACTAATGTAAATCAATTAAATTTTCTCTGTAATTTCTTAAAATCCAAATAAAAATTATTCAAACATGCCCAAGAAACTTTCAAAAAAAAAATTCATAATCTTATCTTCAAACCCTTAAAATAAAAATAAATAGATTACTCTGTTTTCTCCTTAATAACTGTAAACTGTCAACAAATATTATGTCGTAAATTTAACTATGCTTACTGACTCTAAATCATAAAATCTCATTCGTCCTAATTAATAAACAACCAATTTCCTTGAAATCTCACTGTATCTCTCATACTCAAACTCCACTGGCTGAATATCTCAATAAATTCAAAAACAATTATCTAAACTCTTAAAGAAATTCCTCCCCAATTATTCAAACTTCTTCACATTATTTTATTTCATTACTTAAAACACCTTACTCAAAAAAATTAATTAATTATCTAGCTATCTTCCATTATTATTTATTTACCGAACAAAACTTTCTCCTAAATTAATTTAGTAAAATTCAATTTCACATTAGGCAAGTACACTAACTCTCTACAGCAATGTTTCTCATTTCCCTCCTTCCTAACTGAATCCAATCTTACTTAACCTCCAGGGAATTTACCTCACAAAATAACCAAAAATTTCACTGTAGTGCCTATCTGCTATAGGCCCACTACACAGGGGGCTCTAACCCCACCAACAAACTTCATTGAAATGGTACCCTATCCCATACAGGATAGCCACTTCGGTACTACCATGGGGAACTCCTGCCCCAAACTACTCACAACTCTCAGGATTCTCCTGACCCTTAATTCCGTAGTCAGCCCATCTCCTATGGTCTGCGCTACAATTCCCTTTCTTCCCAGGGACACAACGCCTCACCTTAGGGTCCCTCGCCCTAATGAAAACATTAATTTTGTCTCTCTGTTCTTTTGGAGTAAATTCCCTCTACACACAAAATCTAGCCTTCCCAGTTTTCTCAATGCTTATCGATTTTATAGTGTACCTCCTTAATAATGTTTACAAATCCCAAAAAAATATTTTTAAAACCGAGGTAGAATTTAACTAACAAAAACATAAACAACTTACAACGAAACACTTCTAGCCTATACATCATACACTTCTTAAATTAAATTACTTACATACTGAAAGTTCCTCTTCTCCTAAAACACACTTAAATTTAAATTTATTTAACCAATAGTCTATTTTCTTATCGCTAAGTTACCGTACAGCTGATCAAAACAAGGTCACGGCCGTCCACGTCTCTGTACGTGCTCGTGACGTCACCGAATTCCATCAGGTGCGCCAACCCTCGCTTGCGGTTCCTCCGTTCTCCGCTAGGTCTCAGCACCTCCCGGTCACGTGTTCACTCTGCCACGTCCACTGACGTGTCGTTCTGAAACAACTCTCAACATTTTTCTAATTAAAACAAAACATCACTATAAATTCTATAACTCTCTTTTACATAAACTCTCGTTTTCTCTTTAATTCCTTTCTAACGTTTATCCTTCCCTCGACTGATTTAATTCGTACGTCTCGTCTCCTACGCGCACGAAAACAAAACAAACTTCTCTTGAAAATAATTCCTATTTACGACAAAAAACTTTATTTTAAATTATAATTCTCTTAACCTACAATCTTAAAATGAACTTCAATTAAATTAAACCACTTGCATTATCTCTAATAAGCATTTAACTTATAACGTATTCTCCTCACGTAATAATCCCCGATATAAATCTACAATAAATTCAACGACTTAAAACAACTTATCACTATAAACTTTATCCTTACAAGTATCCTCAAATAAACATCTGTTACGTCAAAAAAAAAATCTCAAAGACTTCCTCCACTATAGACTAAAATTCCGTAATCCTCTCCTCAAGTAAACTCTTAATAACCTGCTATCAGAAGCTGAAACTAACTTAATAATAAACATAAAAATCTACCTCTCTCTCTCTCCAGAAATAGAACCTATCCGGCGAACTCTACCATTTCTGTCACGTGCACCTAGCCGGTGCCACCGCCATTTCTGTCACGATCCACCTTCAGAGGGGGGGGGGGGGGGGGCGAGAATCGTAGCTCTTTACATAGAAACAACTCGCTTGGCATCAACTAGTCTTAACTTCATAAAATACTTTACTGTACCTAGGATCATAGGTTCGTCATCCCGTACAGGATGTCTGGTGAGAGCTGAACTAAGGAGATTTTGCAAAATAACATAATACTTAATTAAAATTATTTTATTCTTAAAGTCAAATAATCAACATCATTCTTGACGAACATTTACACATCGGGATTAAAATTTAAAACAATACTCTTCTTTACTTCCTTAACGATTGAACGACCTTACAAGAGAGAGAATGAGAGAACTTCACTAAACACTTCCCTAGTCCTTCCGAATACCTCAAATCATAATTAATACTTAAAATTAAAACAAAGATAAGTCCATACTCACATTTTCCGAAAAGCCTTTCTTGATCGATTACTTAAAACTAACGTAGGGGCCTCTCCTGCCCTTAAAATCCGAACGAACATTACATTTTAAAAATTATAACTAAACGACTAGTGACAAGGGCCATTGCCTCCGCCCGAAAGCTTGAAGATGACTACATTATGACCTAACTTAAATTAAACGACTCGTGGCCTCTGGCGTCGGCCATAGCTTCCGCCCGAAAGCTTGAATTCCTACATCACGAACGAACTAACAACTCGTGACCACAGGTGAGACGCATAGCCTCCGCCTGAGTGAGCCTGAATTCCTACATCACGAACGAACTAACAACTCGTGACCACAGGTGAGACGCATAGCCTCCGCCTGAGTGAGCCTGAATTCCTACATCACGAACGAACTAACAACTCGTGACCACAGGTGAGACGCATAGCCTCCGCCTGAGTGAGCCCCGAGTCACCACTCACTTGCGCTTAAATTCGCGCGCCCTGCCGCGCCTACCATAACAAAAGCTCGTTATTGAAGTCAAATTTACTAAACAACTAACTAGAACATCTGGGAAGACTACCCCCCCTCTACCCCAATGTGCAGGCCACACCGCGCGGCTTGTTACGACAGCGCGCCCCAGTAACTGCGGCCCGTGGCTGCGCCAGCGCGCGGCCAAACAAACAAACAAAATTCTGCAAGCCCGCAGCGCGCCGCGCCGGCCCCGTGCCCCAATTACATGGTCACGCCACTTGCGCTGACGAGTGAACAGAGCAGCCAGCCCAGAGTCCCGTCAGTAAAGTCCCTAAATTTGATTTCAACAACCCTGCAAAATTTCAACCCGCGACAATATTACCACCTGGTATGGTAGAGTTACACCTACGAAGTACGTGTTATTTAACATGGTTATCAATCAAAACTACTAACTGGTATTGTAAAATTACACCCTTACTGTACATGTCTTTTTACATGATGTGTAAATAATTACTAACTACTTAGGTAAAACTACCCTAGCAATGTTTATGTTAATTTACTATAACGTTGTGGAAAAATGTCAGCAATTATAGTAACATTACATGAACTGAGTACATGTATTATGTTATCTTGGTTAGTAAAAGTACTAACAGGTTTGGTAAAATTACACTATCATTGCAGTTGTAAAAATACCTTATATGTACTGTAAAAATACACGTACACATGTACGTGTTAAAATACATGAACATGCGTGGAGATTGTGCTGCCACGTACTTTCGGGTAAAATTACACAATTTTTTTTACAGTGTAGCTCATATATACTTACTAAAATACGTTAATGTAAATCGGTTGCTTAGCGTTGCGGATAGCGCATTAACCTGGCGCGCGTCAGGTACTAGGATCGGGTCCCGAGTGACACGATATTTCGTCTGTTACTTTTGTATTTGAGTCACATTGACTTATTTTATTATATATTTATAATTTAATAATAACTACGATTACAAAACTAATCATCATAATAAAAATACTCGAGTCTTTTATATTTAGTTATTTATTATTACTTTATTAAAAATAAATAAATAAAGATCTGATTGGGATTCGAACCTGAATCGCTAGGCATTTAAAAATATTATTACTATTACTATTATTCAACGCCTGGTTTAAACGATAAAATTGAGGATCATTACTGTGTAATCGGTATGTAAAATCCATTTAAGGGAGATCATAATGATGTCAGACTAATATCATCAATATGTCATTAATGTTACATCAGTAGGTAGGCTATCTGATGTAAATAAGTGCGAAATTATGAGTCAGTCCTGAGTCAGTTATGAGTCACATCTTATAAAAAGCATTATATTGAATGATATTCAGACTATAATTAATTTAAAAATTCAAAAATAGAACACAGTTATTCCAAAGTTTTAAGTTTTCACTTCTGTCGGCAGTTAGTTTTTTTGGTTTCATTTTCTTGTCATTAATTATTGGTTAAGTACTATTACGTACTGTATATTTAACACCATACCTCTCTCGTACTTGTTGTTCTGCACACAAATATTATCACCTTCAGCAGATATTTACTAAGGGTTATACTTTATGTCCGAAAATTAACGCAAGAAGTAATTTTGATAGAAAACACAGGTTTTTAATTTTAAAAATTGTATAATTTTATTGCTTTATAAAGTTTAAAGTGAAAGTTATGTATGTAATTATTAATAACCTTGAACTGTCAGCTGTCACGCTTGAATTTGTGTTTGCTGGCAACAGTTTACCACACAAACGGCACACAATTCAAATCTTGCGTAAATTTTGGGACATACCGTATAATGGGTGTGAAAAATGTCGCGCAAGTGATTGTAGTTGTCATCACTTCCGCATCTTTTAATAGCATTTGTATCACTCTTAGTAAACATATGTTGAAAATATTTGTAACAGAGCAACAAAGGCAAGAGATGTATAATGTGTTTAATAAATAGAAAAAGCCCATGACTAATAGTTACGTATAAAGATAAAATTAAAAAAAAATAAACATGGCATATGAAATTCATCATTAAGGGGCCCGTATAGTCGGAGTGTATGTGTGTTAGTGTATGTGTGTCGCTGGTGCTTCTAGTGCGGTATCGCCTCTAAGCGCAAGGCTCTGAACTGGCGCCCAGTATTCTCGTCGTCCATAGGACAACAGTGAAATTTGAGCGGTGGCAGTAACATTGTATGGCATAGAAATGAAGATAAATGTGTAATGCAAGGCCCTTAAGTGCCTTCAAGAATCTTTACCAGATGTTTTACGCCTAAAAATTTCAGCCGTTTTAACTCTTATAAAAATACAGTTTAAAAATTTAATCCTAAATCCAAAGTACTTTTCGACCTTCAACGATTTCTTAAATTATTTTCGTAACCAGACTCCACTCGGATATCTTGAGTAGTTTTGAAATCGCGTTGTTTCTCCTGACGTTCTGCTCACTGTATGTGTGCCTGGACACATGCTAAATAAAGACGTTTCAAATTACAAGCAAACCCACGCAGGCCGTCTCAAAATGTCTGCAGCCAATAAATAGACAATATTGCCTATACGTTTGCATAGTAGGCTTTACATGAATCTGATACTACAGGTCATTGAACCTACACATATTTCCAATTGGCGATAATCTCGTGATGAAATAATCACTTCTTATCTGTACCTCTTTAGGCTTGTGAATTCTCTTGCTGTTAATGCTCGGTCTCTTATTAGTTTGTTATTTAATTTCCTCGCCATTTCGCTTAACTTGAAATTGTTTCCTATGAACACACGTCCAGACAACTCTATTGAATTTCACTTTTCGTCACAAATTTCTTTTCCAAACATATATTTTCTAAATATTATATAATCGTGGTTGAATATAGATAGTTTTGGTCCCTCGCTTGAACTTTTACAGTTCGAAAACAACCTGTAGTAAATATATAGTGTGTGACCCATCAACAAACAAAAGAGAGAGAGAGATCTATCGTAATGAATCCATGGGGAAGTTCCGTTATAGATGGCAATGAAAAGAAAATTAAAAATTTCAATAACCGAATTGGTGTGTGAGACAGAGCCTTAAAGTTTTAAGAAAAGAGTTTCCAGCAAAATTGTGTGCTCCGAACACTAATTATACATCATAATTCCCTGCCAAGTGTGTGGGGCTACTGTAGATCAGTCGTGGCTGTACGTTGAAAACTGATTGCGGGTGATGTAGGGAGTGTAACAGAATACAATAAGACTAATTTTAAAAAAAACTTTGTCTGTTTGTCTGTGCGTCTGTTTGAATACGCTAATCTCCAAAACTGCTAGAAGAATTTTCATGGGGTTTTCACAGGTAACTTGAGAGTAGCTTGAGGCAACATATAGGCTTGATTTAAACAAAATCGGCTATCAAGATAGTCATTCACCTGAAAGTCGTCAAGGTGACGTCCAGTCGTTTCCCACCGTCCACCGCCTGCCGTGTAGCACACTCCCACCCCTCCCACCGCCACCGCACTCCGTCCGGACTTAGCTGGCATTTACGGTTCATAGGAATGTCCCTAGGACGATTCAAGCACTTGTACGAAATAATGTCAAGAAAGCTATCCTCCTCCGGCAAGGGAGCTAATCTGTAGTATTTCCTTGAAGAGTCAATAAAGGGGAGGAGGGAAGTAGAATTTTCAGTTCAAGGGTAGTGCGCGTAGGGGTAACTGACACACGTCATTTTACCAGGAGGTCTGTCTCTACATGCATTCAACAAGCGGAACACTTTATAGTATTGTTACGACGCGGCTAGCGATGAGACTGGCCAGCCAACTGGGGCGATAGATTGCAGGAGGGGTGCGATGTAGGTAGGGCCCGTCTGCTCCAACGCTGCGGCCTTCCCCAAAGAGTTTTCAGCGCCTCTCCCTGTCCCTCTCGAGTGTTCGGCACGTCCCCAGAACCCCCGCCTGAGTGAAGTGGCGTAACTAGAACGCCATTTTTCTTTCAGTTTTGAATGCTAAGTCAGGGATTCTGATGACGTGACACTTTGGAGGGCTACGAGACCATTCCAGGCTGGGGCTTGGCCGGCATACAAGAGACGGACACCGATTTGCAGCCAGCGTGTGTGAGAGCGACCGAGGCTGGTGGCGACACCGGCGAGCGAGTGCGAGACTGGTGACAGCAGTGAAGTGGAGAGGGTTATTGACCCCTTGGCGAGCGATAAGCGGGCGACGAGAGGGCTTCGCGTGCATCGGGAATTGTGTCGCGACACGGATGAGTGAGTAGTGCGAGGCAGTGAGTTGTGACTGAGGTGCGATTTAAGTGACGGACAGCTGAGAGAGCCACTGTACAGCCATGTTCCAGTGGGGAGAGTGAATAGTGGACTTTTCAAAGTTTTATTTAATTTGTGGAAAGACTTTTAAATTACTGTAATTTAATTAATGGTGCAAGCATTAGTTGATAAATGAAAACTGTAATTAATTTACAGGGATATCCTTTCCGGACCGGTTTTGCACGCGTAACTGTATTTAAAACATATTTTCAAAACGAAGTGTTGGCGTTATGTTTATCATCTCTGTTCCACATTTACCATTGGTTAAACAGTGATAAGTTTTTAGTTACAGGACGTTCGGGCCAACACGTACGCCATTTTCCTGTGAAATAAACCGCCAGGGAAATTTTACTGACCTCTAGCACAGTAAAAAAATATTTTAAATTCACAAAGTTATCCTATTTAAACTAGCAAAAATTTTATTATTTACTAACGCAAAGTTATAAACTATACAAAAAGCAATAATTATAGAAATGACAGTAAAATTACAGACTTTTCAAAATCAAATAAATGAAATGTTCATCGAACACCCAGACAGCTGGATGTTCAAAGAAACCACGCTTGACTCCAACCTTCTAGTTCCGTGTTCCAGTGTAAACAAAGTAAACAATGTAAAACGTTCGTAGAAGGAACAAAATTTTGTTTCCTGTGGACTTCACAAGTTATTGAATCATTTTTCTGGCATTCCTAAATGTACCACGAGTTAGTTTCCGAAGTTTGCGGACACAGAACACCTAAATATACTAAGATAATTGAAAATTTGCGAACATCCTTATGTGACTAGTGTTTTCTTCGTAAAATTAAGGTAGAAATTTATAACAGTGAAGTAAATGTTCATTATTACAGAACAAATTTTGTGCAGGTAATTTGACTAAAAGTTTACCCGAACAAGAAATTATCTTTGTTCTCCATATTATTATGAACATGGATTTACAGTACTCATTTCATAAAGCAAACATCGATGAGTAAGAAAATGTACTAACATTTAATAAAATCATTGACAAAATTATTTTTGGAAAATAGTTTCAAAGAATTTTCTTGCTAAACAAAAAAAAATCCTTAATGCAAACATTTTCAATTTATTGTTGTAATGTGGAGCTAATTAAATGTTATGATGCCCATAATTACGCAAAGTTCGAAACTATTAGAGCCAGATTACGGAGAAACTTCAGTAAAATGTTGTAAAATATCTTCCGTCAAATCACGAAAATATTTATAGTACCAACGTTCTTTATAATTTTGCGAAATATTATGTTTGCTTGACCAACGCCTCCTTGAATAATTTTTCTTCGATTGCTGCTAGCATAATTTGACAAGGTAGAAATATTTACATTATGTAGAAATATATGCAATATTTGTGAACATGCAAAACTATAACTTTTTTCCGATATGTTGCGATTGCTATTTTAAAAAATATACCCATTAGTTTTAACCTTTATTCATACAAAATTTAAATAATTTTTTAAGTTATGGTTTCCAAGAGCTCTCGCTGATGCTTTTGTACTTTGTCAAATGTATATTTACATAATATTCTAAGCATAATGACATAATACAAGTATGAAATTATTATTTTTTTTAAGTGACAATATTTTAGTACACTATATGTATTTGAAACTTGTTTCATACATCATACCGAAATTTAAATAAAAGTTTATCATACCTTACAAATATTTATTTACATGATTACTGTAAGTAATTAAAAAAAATTACTATCTTATAATTTGACACAGGGTGGAGAATTTTTAAAAAATGCATATAACTCAACAATTACGATACTTTTAGAATATTGGTTATTTGATTTATAACCTTAATTTACTTCCCTATCAACTGTTCTTGGATTGACGCTGAGTTACGGAACATTCTGTATACAAACTTAAACAATTTAAGCTATATTTATTGGATAAAATAATAACAAAAGTTTAATAATCTGTGTTTTTGTTTTTTCTAAATATTCGGTACGGTGATTACAAATATGTTTACTACAAATACACACTTAGTAACTGAGCTTAATGCTATTCTTATAATATTGTCTAATTTATATGCATATTTTGGTGCCAGGTTGGTTATTTACAGTAAACGTAATAAATAAAAAGTTGTTTCGAATACCATTTAGGAATAATTTAAATTATGTGTTGGAAACCCGTCATTCGACTCCATTAGAGTTTGATTTCCTAAAACCTTACCGTATTTACTATTTACAATAATATTTGTGTCGTCTGGATGACATAATGTTCCGGTGGTTTTATGTATTTTTCAATACTATAAAAGTAAACAAGGAATAATATTGACCCAAGTCATATACCTGCGGTTCTCCAACTGAATTGCCCAGAGAATGGACGTGAAAATTACTTAAGTGATTTGATTTAAACATGCAGGGGACTAATGCATATCAGTGACTGCATGTCATTTTTTATATTTTCTGAAATGTTTCCGTAGACATCAAAAACATACTGAAATTGTTTTTTGTGTTTTATGTTTAAGGAACGTATTGTAAAAGGGATGTAGAAATACAACAGAAATTAACATTTTCAGGTGGCAGTGGCAAAAAAAAAAAAACTAAATGTATGATGGCCAAAAATTTTTTTAGATTCCAAGTTTGACAAAATACAAATCTTTTTTTTTTTTTTTTTTTTTTAAGGTTTTGATAAAATTTGAGTTTCCCGAAAAATCTGATCGCATTTATGTGAACTTGAGTGTACTTTTTTGGTGGCAATGAGTTGGGTAAAATAGGGGATCGTTATTTCCGCCATGTGAAAGCACACACGTTAGTGCCGTATTCGTTGAACGTCTGGTCCCCTGGCCATGACACTAGTGCTGCGTGTCCAAGGATTGTAGCGCTCTTGGAAACACAGGTGCATAAACACCGAGGCTCTGGAGCAGTCACGTGTGCCCAGATGCGCTGGCAGATCTCATACGTGATTCCGCTACCGCAAAGTCAAAATAATAAAGTAGATAATATTAATTCAAGGATTGCATTATATGGTCATCTTTTTTTTACGAGGGAGAGAGAGGACTATGTTGATTTCCATTTATTTTCACAAACGCACAGTGTAGCAGTTCTACAGAAGTTTCCAATTGGGATAACGTAGTTCAGAAGTGAAAAGAGACTTGGAATAAGTTGCATTACTTCGTGGCACCAAGCTGAAATTCACACCCTTTTGTTCACTGTCTTATTGGTAGAGACCTGTAAAATTCGTGGATTCATTTCGCGATAGGATAGAATCCAAATACTTTTGACATTATTTTGCTTCAGTGATTGGGCCACAGTTTATCTGAAGGACTCTGGGCCAATGAAAAATCTTTAACAGAAGAATTAGCGAATCACGATCATTCCAGTCAACAGGTGTTACGAGTCGGTAACCAATCAGCAGATGTAATTTGCACGAGTGCATAGAGTATCATGGAGTCTATCCTTTAGGGATTTGAAATCGCGAATTCTAAAGGTCTCTACTTATTGGGTCACATTGATCCTTCTAACGCTGTGATTGGTTTCTTGGCCTTGAGGACGTGTCGAAATACACCCACGTTCCAATGAGAACGTCGCTCAAATGTATAGTACTGGTGTGCGTTTTAGCGTGGCTTCAAGTAGTATAGCGGTTTCCGCAGGTCTCGATCGACCGGGCGTTCGTGATGAAGGTGTGCGCGTTTCCACGTGCTTTGCCAATCGTCCGCATCCTCCTAGCATGAGCGGTGTCATCCCACGAAGAAGTCTTCAATAACGTGGCGTGTGTTAGGATGAGTTCAACACAGCGTCGGATAGGGCGCTTAAAGACGGTAAGTGAAAGGCTTCGTAGAATGACGAACCGGTTCCCGTAATGTTTACCGCATTTTTATACGCGTGCCCTTCCATCTTTACTTACAAGGCTTGCTGATTTTTTTTTTTTTTCGCGAACTCACCTCTATACCAGTTTCTTGCAAACCAGTTTTTTTGCAAGTGCGGTTTACTACCCTCGTGCAGAATGCAGCTCGATGCAAATTTGCAATATGCACAAGGACTGCCCGCGCTAGCAGGAAGGAGAAAAAAAAGTAACGGGCCCCTTGCATGTGAAAGGGTGGTGTTTCCTTGCAACGTCTTCTTCGATCCACGTGCGCAAATATCGCGTTGGACTTCAGCCGGCACGGCCACACGTGTGTGAACATGCCGCAGTTCCATGTGTGAACAGTAGACAGTGTCATGTGTGAACAGTAGCTTCTATCTGTTGTTGCGTTCGGAAAGTGTTTTGCTTCGACGAAAAGCATGCGTGTCGCTGACGTCATTCGTCCTTGCAAGCGTGGGTTCATTAACCTTCGCAAGGCCTTCGCAAAGATTCTGGATATGTTAGCAGCGTTCAAGCTTTTAGAAACGTTTTTAAACAGTTATTCTTCGATATCTTTCTACGTAATTCTGGTTGCAGTATTTGCTGTTTTTTTTTAAGGGTCCACTTCAATAAGATGTAAGAATTCAAGTGTGTTATTTTTAATTCAGCATATGATGAAGGATTTGGAACTGTGGTGAGTTTGAGTTTGAAATAATTTAATTTAATTATATTTCGTTCATATTTTTAAATACAGCACAAGTATTTTCACCGCCTTTAACGAACAAAATACAAATTTGGCGGCCTGTCTTTAAAAAGTTCAGTTAGCTTCAAATATTTTTTAGTTAAAAAAAAAGTATAATGCCAAAATATATCATCATAGTTTTCCGAGCTTGTGTTCTTACGTCCAAATGTTGTTGTAATTTTCCTAACAGAGACAGCTATTGCTTTATTATTACAGATTTATCTCAAACAAATTGTATATTCAGTAATTATTTTCGTAAAGCTAGGTGAGTCAAATCATGACGACAAAGTGTTGGGAATAATAAGTTAATTAAATTTCAAATAAATTTAATCACTCGTTCCTAATTTGCGAGTTCAAAGGAATGCACTTCACGCACGGAGCGTGTTTAACTGCCGTTGTATGCTTGGTCACCCAGTGGCTGTTTGAACAGATTTAAGTGAGTTTACTTTGCATTAACTTTTTTAACTAAACCTTTAAAATTCCTTCTTTTTTATACTAAATAAAATTTAAAACGAATAAATGGTTTTAAGTTCTAAAATATTTTAAATATTTTTAAAATGTGTTATTTAAATAATTTGCGAATTAATTATTTATTATTATTGAAAAAATTTAACAATCACGCTACGGTGTACCATTAACATAAAGGAAGCATTATGGTTTCTAATGAAATAAAATATTGGTGATTTTTACTTCTTGGAGGAAAGGAAGGCCTAAATCGTGGGCAGATAATTCGCACATAACGACAAATTTTGTCCCCTTTAATTTAATACAATTACTTGGACATATGCCATTGCAGTTTTGCACTGTTTGCCATGGAAAAAATTCAAGAATGTAAATCAAGGAATAAAAAGAAAACATAAACCCACGGAGTACAATTTTAAATCAGCTTCACATTCACAGCAGCGTTATTTCGCTCACACAAAAAAGGTGTTGTTTTACAATATGTTGTACATACGTGCACTGAATAACTATATAGACGATATATGTGTTTATTTACAATTAGATGAGAAAATTTTCTCATACAAATCGTTAAAATTACACATAAATTGTATGTTTTATTTATGTATTTCTAAATAGTTAAATTACCTATCAGCGAGTGTAAAACTACTCTTACTTCATTGGTATTTTTTACAACATAATTGTTTTTTAATAGAAACCTGTATAGCATAGTACAATACTCTTAATGGTGAAATAAATTAAAATTTCTTTAAAGTAAACCTTTGTTATTATAGCCAATATGTATTTTTTTCTTCAATATATTTTGCTAATTTATATAACTGATATATACCAAAATAAGCAAAATATATTGAAGAAAATATGTGTGTTTCAATAATTATGTTTGATTTCAGTCAAATTTACTACATTCGAATAAAACATCCATCAATAAATTGTTATTCCTGGCACATGCATGGTGAGGTTTAAGTTCATATCATTATTCGCGTTCAAACTCGGAATGATCCTGGAGATTTTTTTTTTTTAATTTTTAATTATGTGTGCCTAAGCATCCAACGTAAAGACTTGCCTTTGCCTGTTACCTTTACAAAAGTATGCGCTGCCATTGACTGCAAAATTAGAAATTTTTTTATTCTGTCCCCGTTAGACTGACTGCAAATGTTGTGCAGTTGTAATATACACACAACATCATTGATCCTTTAAATAAAGACGTCGTGATTTTTTCTTTCACAATTAATCATAAAAACTGCTTGACATATAAAGATAAATTTTTTATTTTGTAGTGAACTTTTCCAATACTTCGAATTAAAACGCAGTTCGACTCATTCTTTTTTTTCAGTTTTGCGATAAGCGTGAAGACATGAATAGTTCGTTTATTTTTACAGCAGTTTGTCAGTGTATATATATATATAGCTGATTCAACTAAAATACTATAAAAACCATTTTCTTTCAAATTTCCAGTTATATATACCTATATATATATATTTGACAGAAAATGGTTTATATATATATCTACATTTTACAGAAAATGGTTTATATATACCTATATTTGACAGAAAATAGTTTTTTAGTATTGTAGTTGAATCATCTGAAAGAATATTACCCTGATTTCGTGAAGGGTATAACTGCTTCGAAAATTCAGTATAGCTTTCAGTTAGTCCCATCGGTGAAACTTCGGCAGATGAGCTGCTTCTTAAAGTTGTTCCAAGCCAGACATAATCGGTCTTAATTATAGAGAAGTGCAGAGACAACAATTAGAATAAAAGCTACATAAATATAAAAAATTATTAATGCATTATAAAAAAAATAAATTTTAAACTAAACAATAAAGATACCTTTTTTAGTTATTCCGCATAATTTATAGCTATAATAATTAAGTAAAATTCAGTTCAAAATTATAAATATTACGACATCGAAGAAACTTATCAACTGCCACCTTATAAATTAGCCAACCAAGAAGTTTAATCTTTAATGGTCTTTTGTAAATTATTGACTGGCAATCGGCCACCATTTCTAAAAAAAAAGTTCTTTTTTGGTAGTTGCGACTTAAATTTACAATGTTCATTAATGCTTTTCTAAGCTTTTAAATTAATAAAATTTCATAAAATCGCTGGTGCGCTCTCACACCAGGCGTTAGTTAAGATTGTAAGAATTTATGAGGTTAAGTTTTTCATGTGGTCATTTATGGCGTGATCAGTAATTAATAAGAACACGAATGTTATTGAAAAATGTAATAAAATCACTACCATATGTTGAAAATCACTACGTGTATCATCTGAGCTCACGTTTAGCCAGCGTTAGAGAATTCAGGGCACACTACACTGGGTTCAATTCCTGGACAAATCGTAGATTTTTTTAACACTGGGAAATTTCCTTTGCAGACGGCAGTGGCGAACCATTGAAGAGTCGTTATCTCTCCTAGTCCGCTCAGCTTCTGTCATGGTCGCTTCTCCGGGCTGACCACTGGACGTACAACCCAGCCTTCGCGTCGATTGACTAAGCATCATTATCATCATCATCTTCGACGTTGTTCAAAAATGTTATATAGGCCTATCTAAAAAGGAATGCAATCATCTTTACTATTTTGACTGCAATTATGATTAGTCTGAGAAACAGCTATCTTTCGTCGATCAGAGCAAATTAAGAAGAAAAAGTTGCAGACATGCAGAAAGTGCATTTAAAAGCCGCACAAGCAATTTAATTTTTTCCGCAATTATTTATTTAAATTCTAATGTAATAAAACTATTAAATAAATTTGTAGAGAAAACGTTTTTACCCCTCTTCAGTAAAGTGCCACAGTCCAAGGGCTGCACATTAAATTGGTAGTTTTTGCTTAGAATTCTTCGAGTTGAATCGGGAAAAAATTAGCAATATTATTACCTTGCAGCTGGTCGAACATGCACGTGTTTATTGCTTCTGAAACTGAGTTAGTCACTTCCACATGCCAGTAACTCACACATACATAACATGTAGAACCTCTGGACAATGAGCACCTAAGCACTCTAAATAATAAAATTAATATGGCTCTGTATCGATATTTAGGTTAAACTGAAGCTTTCCATTTCCAAAAAAAAAAAAAAATTCCAAATGTTTTATGTGTTCAGCTATGAAACCATATTTCCGCGTATCACCGCAGAATTACACGGATATATATATATATATATATATATATATATATATATATATATATATATATATATAGCTATACTGCATGTACTTTCAGTTATTTAAATGCAAATTTAATTTAAATCAAAATTTCCCATTTATTGTGAAAGCACAGTGTACGGCCAACCACGAAATATTTCTAAACCTTTCGCCCAAGTAATAACGATTTAAGAATTTATTTCGTGACCGCGATGTAAGTATTTCGTTAGTAATAACAAGATTTTGTTTTTAGTTAGTGAAACACAACAAATTTTTTTTTCACGGAAAATAGTTTCTGTAGTGAATTATTACAAAATAAATTTATTATGACAGTCATATTAATTTTTCTTTGAATGTATGTCATATGAAGTTTTAGAATTGACCTTATGCTCTTTATCACATTATATTCTGAGCACAGCTATCGGTAGCAAACACCATTTGGATGTTAAAATCGTCTTTCAGTATTGAAAATGTCCAAAGTCCATTTTTCTATACTGAAAGTTAAAAAAAAAAATTGATTTGTGTCGTTTCAGTATGTAAGAAATTTAAAATTTTTTTAAATATGTTCTTTTATGAGGTAATTTGCAGTAGGTAAAAGACACGCCTTGCTTCAGGTGTCCGCATAGTCAGGGGTGTTAGTGAGGCAGGATGATAAGTGCGACGCTCCCTAGTGCTTTCAGCGTAATATCGCCTCCAAGCGCAAAGCTGTGGACTGTTGCGCAGTCTTCCCGTCGTGCACAGGGAAACTATGGTATCTGAGCGGTAACCATAACATTACATGGCGGAGAAATGAAGATCAAGGTTGTATCGCAAGTCCCTCGAATCTGTGCAAGGGATTTCATGCCTACAGATGTAGTATTATGAAAACACTCGTCTTAGCCGTTTTAAATCTTCTAAAAATATGGTTTGAAAACGAAGCACGTAAACAGAACTACTCATCCGCCGTTAACATAATTCTAAAATGTTTTTTTTCGGATATCTTGAGCAGTTTTACAATAGCGTGGTTTTTTTCTTAAGCCCTGCCCACCGTGTGTGTGCCGGTGTAAGCGGGGTCCTTAAGTGACTGTGTGCAGTTGCATAGACTCGGAAGATCTTCATTAACTCTGTCCAAGTGTGCCTGTTCGCTGGAACGGGCTATACCTTTGTTCGCGGAAAGCTGTTACGGTCGAAGTGGATGACCAGGAAAAAAACATTAATTATAAATTTGTCTTAAATAATTAAAAAATATAATTTTTCCGTATATAAAATAAATTAATTATTTACCGGCGAAGGTTATGTTGTTGTTACTGGCATTTGGTGAAAATACGGTACCATAGCTAAATTTTTTAACAGTATTTAAATAAAATCAGTTTTGTGGCCACCAAAGAAATTTTTCCCAAGTATCTACCCTTAATAATATTTTATGTTGTTAGCAGAATAATTTTTTACCTAGGGCACAATATCAAGGAATTGTTAAAACTTTTTTCATGAAAAATACAATTTAATTATTTTTCACGCGAAAAAAATTTTTCCTAACGAATATTTGCCAAATATATTAAGGTGACTAAAAACGAAAAACATGTTTTTTCATTGTTTCGGTGCATTTTAGATTAAATTTCATTTTCATATTATATTTTTAAATATGATTTATTATTTACCTATTTGTTTTAATTTGAAAGATTTTGCTGAAGAAATAGTTACATCACTACATTAAAATTACTCACACTATTTTAACGTTCATTATATTATTTGTGAGATTTTTTTTTTTTTTTTACAAAATAAGAGTCCTTGAGTAAAGTTTTAAAAGTATTTCGATGTCTTGTGTTTGGTTAGTGCTATTTTTAAGCATATGGGTAGGTGGCTTAATGTATTACCTATTGCAAGGGGTGACTATTTTTGGCCTGCAGCAAAAAAAAAAAAAAAAACAACTTCGTGAATATTTCGTGATGTTCATCGCAGACTTCGGAAAACACCAGGAATAACGAAAAAAACAATTTGCTTTTATACGAGGGTTTTCGTTTTGTCTTTCGTTCAATATTGACGTCAAATTGTTAGTTTTGTTGACTAAATTGTTGCGAGCCGTGACTATCCGTATGCTTGGAAAAATATTTAACTATTCATATTTCGTAATAGGGTCATTCGTTTTCAATACTCAAGGCAACTGACAAAAATTAAAGAATTTTTAAATATTCTTTATAACTGTGAAACGTTTATTAGTTTTGCGCAAGGTACAGAAATAATTCGCACGTTCCTTGACTTTAGGATTAACGCCACATTTTATTTACATATGCTTTAGCCAATATGTTCGTTAATTTGTTGCTGAATTTGTTAGTTGTCTATAATCTGGGTTTAGTTTTTTTTTTCTCTCGTCTGTTACTGGTTCGCTTCTTCTTCAAAATCCACTAGATCGTGCTATAATAACCTCTGGCCCAATTGTAGACGTAGTAAAACTTAGATCATCGTATCAATTGAATATTACCTATTGTCTATAGTTATGCGTTAGATAAAAATCATTAATTTTTATCGTAGAGTTATTGCTGGAGATGTCATTATATTATTGATTTTATGCACTTTAAAGGTTTTAAAAATTAATCATATAAACCTAAATATAAGTAATACCTATGTTTACGTATTTTTTAATATTCAATTTGAAAGATGTGCCTAAATTGTTTTGACAATGCTATAAAATCAGTCTGTTTATAATACATATCTTCGAACTAGTTTAAAAAAAAAAACCTCGTATATTCAGTTTTTTTGTAATTTTTTGTATTTGTTTTGTGACAAATTGTTCACCAAATTTATTTATTTTTTCACTTCAGGAAACCTCATGAATCAAATGGTCTAAAAACTGATTTAGGAAATACTTGTTTCTGATGAATTAGTTTATGTTTGTTGTTAATTTCATTTTGGATTCCTAATTTCAAAATTCATAATAAAATGAGTGGCTACCACAATTTATTTAATGTATTCACTTTGAAAATTATGATGGCAAAAAAATTTGTAGTCATCAAAAAAATGTTTATTTGTGTTGTAAAAAAATTTAATGCCATAAAAAATTTAGCAAGGTAAAAATAATAGAATCTTTTGAGTCCCATAAAACTGAGAGTCATTAAAATTGCACTGAACTTGATATTTAGGTAGATCTATTATTTGAAGGGAGGTGTACATTACGAGAATGAAACTAGAACCTTAGCAAGAACTTTCAGTGTGGTCAATCAACCACTAAATCAACTATAGCTCGGAGTTATTATTATTTTTAATTCGCACCTTCCTCAGTGGAAAACCCAAGAGACTTTTTAATATGTGCATATTGATCGCAGACCTAATTCCACCACGGGCACAAATTGTTATTTTTTGCGAGGCACTTTCATGTTGCAAAAAAATTGTTTGAGAAAAAAATAGCATCAGTAGGGTGGGGGAGCAAATATAATTTCCATTGGAAAATAAACGAGGCACGAACTCGGAAACGGGGAATTGGCCGTATTTGCGCGTTCAGTTTTTCGGCGCGCGCTGAAACCGAATCGCCGGGAGAGGTATAGTGTTTTTATTGGCCGCGTTCCCAATGTCCAGCCGCGCGATGGCCTCCCACGTGGTCCGAGAGCGCGTGGTAGGCGTGCACACGGGCGCCACGACGCCCCACCACCCCTCTGCAGCGAGGCCCCTCCCCCTGGACGCTGGGTCACGCCCCTTTCACCCCCCACCCCGCGCTGCCATCTCGCCGAACCGGGCCACCCCTCCG
Source organism: Bacillus rossius redtenbacheri (assembly GCF_032445375.1). Lineage (NCBI taxonomy): Eukaryota > Metazoa > Arthropoda > Insecta > Phasmatodea > Bacillidae > Bacillus > Bacillus rossius. The sequence continues at coordinate 32,862,940 of NC_086331.1, forward strand.
AACTCTCCCCAACGCTTCATCCCCTCTGCAGGGCACCGCTCCATCCCCTCTACAGGGCGACGCCCGCCGCGGATGTTAGCGCTGAAAACGAACTCGTTGAGATTTCTGTGGGAAAAGGAAACGCGCTCATTCGCCTTGCGGCTGGACTTACTACGACTACAGACCGGGAAGTTTCGTGGTTTCACTTCGCGATAGGCTAGAATCCAAGCACGTATACCTTTGGCCTACAGCAACTGGCCCATATTAAAAGACTCCGGGCCAACGGAAATTCTTCGACCAAAGAAGTGTCGAATCACAATCAAGCTAGTCGAGAAGTCGCTCCCGCGAGCAGCCATTGAATATATGCCATTTGCCAGAGTGATCAGAGTCTGTACCAGAGGTCGTTGAACCAGAGAAATTTTCCGTTCCGTAACTACGGCTAGTGGGTTCAGTGACGTCCAACATAGACTCCACTGCACTGTCGGTGCTCGGGAAAACGTCGCCCATTCATTGGCATTGAAGTCCTTTGCATAAACTGCGGGCTAGTGACCCAAGCCAAAAAAAGGCTAAATTATTTTAATTTTAGCCCATCGTCAAATTAAAACCATGTTTTCCAGTTATATATTAACACGAGACCTTAGATTTTTGCAGCTTTAGATATAATGCTAGACTACAAAATATAGCCAATTTATTTTTGATGGGTCCCCGGGGGGGGGGGGGGGGGGGGGGGAAGACGCCAAATTTAGCGTTTTTATTTGGCAACAGAATGTACTGCAAAATGCTACTAAAATGACTTAAAACTAGTAACAATATTGCGAGAAAAAAATTTGTTCTAGCTATGCGCAACCCGAACAGAAGATAGATACACTGTGGTAGCAATCAAACTAACAAGTGAAAATATCCTGTTTCGAAAAAAAAGGCTGTGGAGTCCAACCTGGTGTCATAAAAAGTCGTTAATTTGGATGGCCAAAGTTGTTTTGACCGGCAACTTTATGTCTGTATATAAATAACTAATAGTAAATTAATAAAGTACTTAAAAAAATCATGTTCAGCCTACAAATACCAACAAAATTTTTTTTAATCTAATAAGTGAGTAAACATTTTTGTTGTAAATCATAAACGAGACTTTTGATTTCAACCAGATATAATATAAATTAATTGTTCGTTTTTATATTTTTCTACAATGCCTCCTATAGGCATACCATAAATGAATTAATATCTGAAGCAAGAACGTTTAATAAAATTTTAGAATTCAACAAGAATTTGTACTCATACCTCATGAGTCAAATATTTTTGAATTAAAAAAAACATCAGTACCACTATAATTTACACTTTGGAATTTGTAAAAGTAAAAGTGAAATTTCTTTCCTTTTTGATTGGATTTACGTTTGACACTTAGCTTCTGCTCACAAGGATTTATCACTCTCTCAGATTCTGCGCAGGACGTTTCACTCTCCGGACCACAGCGACGTAAACGATCGTGTATTTCGTATTGAGTTCGGCACGAAATGAATTTTTCGAATTGTTTATCCCTCAGTAATGATGTTTTTCTTTGATAAATCATCGGAATGTTTGTCTGGAAGTGGTAACAATCTATCTCACATAACTATTTGTTTCTTCGTCACATAAGGGGTATGGTCAGGGGCGCAGATCAGTATGATTCGCAAGATTCCCGCGCGAACAGAGAGTTTTGCGCGCGTATTTTAACCGACGCCGTCTATGGACAGGCTGCTTATATGCTGTACCTTTGCTGCCCATATTTTGCCCTGTATGCTATGTAATAAGCAGAAAACTTTAAAATATACAGAACATTTTCCATAAGACATAGTTTTGACATCAAACAAATTTTACAGTCACGCTTTTGCAAGTGCAGGCAGCCTCACCCCTCCCGCTGTGAGGGGTTTCTAAATTCCAACCCCCCCCCCCCCCAAACCCCAGTACTATGCTCATGTTTAGGGCTTAACAACTTTAACTGGAAAATGAAACGTTTAGTAGCAGCACAGTCTTGCGTGACAGCAAAATAATTTTTTAGTCTCAACGAAACCTATTATTATTATTGAAAAAAAATCACTTGAAAGCCACTTAATAGACACCATAGAAGTGTTTCCTCACCAACACAAAATATTCGGTAGACAATATCGTCACAATATTTTGTTTTGTCCTCACACACACATATCTGTGTATATCTGTGTGTGTTTTTAATTTAAGATTAATGATTCTTTCTATTTGTTTGATACAATACAATAAATGAGACATATCAAACAAATCGAAAGAAACATTCATCTTAAATTAAAAAGCTGGTATACACATAATTAATAAAAGCGCAAATATTTCGTTCAAATCTACATATTTAAACGCCAAAGTTTAACATTGGTCTTTTAATTATACGATTTATTTAGGTGTTTTGCTTGACTGTACTCTCAAGCAAATCACATATACGTATTTCAGCGTTAGAGAAACAGTTGTATAATTGGTCCTGTTATAAAAATATGTTCGCACAGGCTACAGCGAATTTCGCCAGGAAAAACTTAAGTTGTACTTAAGAGTGAAAACGTTACATTACGTTTTTTTTTCTCGGGAAATACTTTATATCTATGTAGGGACGACGAACAGTATATTTTACTCGTAATTTAATTAAGAAATTTTTAAGGACTTTTATAAATAATCTTAGACTTATGGAAAATTTTAGAAAGCTTCGATGAATTTTTTTTTAAAATATGAAGGGCGGGATGGTAGATAGATGTAAATGTATTCATACTTGCTACTGCTTTTTAACACGTTGCTCTCACAACTGGCGTATACAAATTTGGAGTTTATGCAACATTTGAAAGAAATAATAATTTCATTAAAATAATAAAATTGTGTTATTGATATAAACACATCATAGAATCATGTATTAAAATAATTTATTCAAATACATAAAATTAAACTTAAATTAAAAGAAACTTTATAATTGTGTTTCGTAATTTTTAATGTTGATATAATTATTTTTAAAATAAAACAATAACATGTTCTATATTAAAAAGCTGTGAATAAACCTTCCTTATAATACAGTATAAATAGAACCACGGAATTTTCGCGGATTCATTTAGTCGCAAGCTAGAATGAAAACATCCACACTGTCGCACTGTGTTCATGATTGGACCGCAGTTATCTGGACACGCCCCTCTACGACCGTGATGCCCAGCTAGGAGAGAAGTAAGCCAATCAGGTAATGTCAAATAACAAGGATAAAAATGTTCTCGCTAAGAAATCAACCAATGGGAAAGTAAACATGGGTCGAGCACACCTATAACTTTGAATTCTATCCTGAGGCCAGAGGAATCCGCGAAATATCCGGGACTCTAAGTATAAATTAAGGGTTGATTAATAATGGTGAAACGACCCATAAAAGATTACACTAAAAAAAATTACTGTGTACACTAAATTTGTTTGTTAGATGCAGCGTGAATTTAAATTCATCACAGTATAAATAAAAAATTGTTAAGTATCAAAGTTTGTATTAGATAAATGCTTAGACAAATGGCTTAATGTGATTCATTTTATTGAGTTCGAATTATTTTGTAAGTTTTATTATGACAGTATAATATTGAAGGTTAATTATCAAACATTAATACTTCCTTGACATTGAGATAAAAAATGGTGCATATTTTAGTTTAATATTAATTTTAAATAAATCAAAGGGTGATTTAAAAACACCTATTTAATAAAATAAATACTTATTAGGGTTAAGAAAAAAAGTTAAAATTGAATATTGCCCGATGTATAGTAAACAGTTTAGTCAAAGTTGGACGCAAAACAAAAGGGAACAAAAATTCTACATCCCAGCTTTTTTGAAGATGAAGGTACTTTTAGGCGCGTCGAGGGTGAAATTTTAGTAAGCAACGGAAATGAGATGAAGTGCGCGCACCATGGACGGAGGTTTAACACGTTGAAGTCTAAAGCGCATGCGTGTTTCTGCTGCAGCCACAGATGAAGTCTCCCAGACAGCTGGCAGCGTGAGGTGACACTGGCCTGTGAACATCAGGGGACGTACCAAGCGTATCGGCGTGCCAAATATTTCTTTGCGGTAGCAAAACTGTCATGGAATAATTTATATTAAACTTTAATAGTCACAAAATTACAAACTTAATCGTAAATTTCAAAACATGTGCTAATCCTGGGATTAAATTGTTGTGGCCAGTTAGTTAGCTCGATGGATTTGTCACTACATAACAGCCGTAAGAGATCTGGAAAGTAAAATTTCATGATTACCGGACGGAACTAATATTTCGACCCGTTTGCTGCTTTGTGATGTTTATCCGGCGGGCAACAAACACCGAACCGAAAATCCTGACCAAGATCAGTTCACTGCGTTTGATCGAAATAAGGGAAAAAAATTTCGGGCCAAGGATTACAACACACCCGTCTCCATGCCGCAGCCTTTGCGATCGTGAACGACCGAAGAACGCAGGGAAAGCATCGCGCTGACCCAGGATGACCAGAGTGTACTCTGTGTTTTCCGCGTCACGGCTCTACATAGAACGCACTATGACTAGAAACCCGGAAAATTCGCGGGTTCAATGACCTCCAGGATAGACTCCAATATCCTCTACACACTCGGGCAAATGCCAACTGTTCATTGGCTGCTGACTTGTGAGTCGTCTCGACTGGGTGGCCTGTGATTCGACACTTCTATGAGTGAGGGTCTCTAATTGGCCCTCAGTCCTCCAGATTAACAGAGAACCAATGACAGAAGCAGCACTAAGGTATAATTATTTGAATTTTAGCATAACACGAAATGAACCCGCGAATTTTAAGGGTCTCTAACTATGACGTACCGAGCATGGTGTCGACGAACACTCGAAAGTCTTCTAGGCATACGTTCCTCTTCAGTGCAGAAGAGAGATGCCCTGTGGCTGGCGACAAACTGGATTGACTTTGCGCTGAAGACACATTTACCGCGTGACTTTCATGGCACATACATAGCGCACGTGCTTTAAATGATACATGCAATGGGGAATCTGGATTTTAAACAAATTGTTTTTTGGGACAAAACGCCATTACAGCTTTGCACTGTTTGTCATTATTTTTTTTTTCATAGTAAACAAACTGTGTTCGTCGGTGCTGTCGTCGTTGTGTTGTCCACATTAACTGTTTACTTTCGTCTTTGTGTTCGTATGTTCCCTGCGTTGTCCAGTTGTTTTGTCTGTACGCATTTCCCGTTCTTGTTGAAATTGTCTCGTCGTTGTTGGCCCACTGTGCTCGTTTGTGCTGTTTATTTTTTCATGACTAAATGCCTTCCACATTATTGTTTTTTTTTATCTTCACTTTTTTTGTCTGTAATGTAAATGTACCAGAAATAACATCCCCAGTGAAGAAAGGGTTAAAAAATTTACTAAGCAAGTGGTTTTGAACGTCAAGTGTTCGGGATCTAATCTTTTTTATTGTAAAAATATATAAAAAAATTGTTTTAATATAACTTAAAATGCATTTTAACACTAGTTTTAAGGAAATATGTTATTACTTTTTTAAAATAATTGTTACAACAACTGTTAATGCATAGCTCAGTCCGTTGGCTTGTATATTTTACACTAGATAAGAACATAACATTAATTTTTTTTTGTTTATAATGAGAATAAATCTTATGCATAAATCAAGTTGTTGATTGATCGATAAAATGTTAATACATATGCATACATATAAATATAGTGTATGTTTGTTTGTCAAATTAAATATTTAACTATAAGAACTGCCAAATACTATCAAGATTATAAACAGTTGTGATTGTTGGACAATTTAGGAAACTTTTCAAACAATTGTATAGCTTTGTTTTGAAAAACACATTAAGCAATCAAAATTCAGAGAATTAATGTGTGCAAAACTATGTTTTTATTTTACTATGTTGGATATAACTTTGACAAAAAAATAGACCCTTCCCAATTTAATAATATAAAAATCAGGCAATAAGAATTGAAATTTTATTTGAATTATAGTCGGTAATATTTAAGAATTGGGAAGGGTTTAATTGAAATTCTTTTGAAATAATTCATTCCTGTTGTTTACTGCATTAATTGCCTATGGCCAGTTCTTATACTATGTTTACAAAACATGTTGATAATTTAGCGTCTTAAAACTTTTACATTTTAAATACCCTTATAATTTGCTTAATATATCAGTAATCGACATAAAAATTTCGGGAGAAAACTACATATTACTAAGGCCTGTATATTTTCCCGGTTTGTATTTATGTAGTAACAAATTATAAAGTAAAATTTCTTGTATAACAATTGAATATTTTGTTTGCGGCATTCTGCCGCTTTGTATCAATGAAAGTACTTTCATATAGTTATTATGAAATAACTTTGAAAACAAAATTCATTAAATATTTTTTTTTTTCATAATATAAATATATTTCCCAAATGGAAATAGTTTTATGTAAGTTATTTGGGGAAACAATGGCTTGACTAATTCAATTAAAAACCTATAAAATAATTTTAAATATTTGTTTCCTCATTAGAAAAAAATTTCTTTGATTTCGCGTATAGCGGCTGGTATATTGCGGAATTTACTGTAAAAACAGCTGACTGTAACATATTTTTCGTTGTTTGTGATATTGCGAAAGAGCTTTAACGTTTATTTCAATCAGATAACAAGAAAAAGGTTAAGATTTCTGAGGTACTACAAACAAAAATACTTAGTAACGCAAATATTTTCACATGAGCATTTTGTTTATTGTTGCTTTACCACGTTGAGCACCAATTTAATTCTGCGTCATGCTTAACGTACATCTAGTGTGACTAAATATTTGTTCATAATTATTTTTTCTCTGCTGTTTATAAGGTATTTTAGTTTTAGTAAACAAGTTTAAGTGAAACATACTTTCGGTAAGTTAATATTACTCTGCAACTTATACTAATACTCGTGTATATTAAGGTAAACCAGTTAAAGAAATATGTTTTGTAATGCTGAAAAAACATTTTTGTCCAATTTTTTTTGTCCTTTCTCAAATGTTTTGTTTAAAGGAATATCTTGTTTTCAGTGACAAGGTTTTTTTTTTTACAGAGTCTGTATTGCATAGCACAAAATACTTTCATTAACTCCAAGCTAAGACATTTATTAGAAACCAATCTGAATTTATGTAGTGACGTCATATAAACTTTACCCTTCCTTGTTTAGGTGTCAGGGAAATTCATCTAATGTCTGCGTCTTCACGACATGGTAGGCTATTATAAATTTAAGTTTGAATCAAGACACGTGTCTATGGTGAAAATAGCTTTACGAGGCAAAAACGTTTACTTAATTAATTAGGTGTTAATTGAAAATTAATAAGTTAGACCTTAAAATTTTTGATTTATTAAATTAAATTTTCATTGAAACTTCATTAAAAAATTAATCATATATCGTTCTTTCAGAAAAAATCCACACGAAACCTATAAGATTTATAGTGTCTTCCATAAACAATTTTGATGCCCTCTTATTATTATGTACATTTTTTGTAATTAGTACATTAATCTCAGTAACCCAAAAATTAAATTTGATATAAATATTAATTAGCATTTTTTTTCAATGACTTCTTGAACTGTCACAAAATAGAAATTTTACCTATGCATTTGTTGATGACTTCTGCGAAGTCCCGACTATTTGTTCAGCTCTCTTTAGAATGAACTGTCAGCCACTCACAGAAGCAGCACAAAATTGTTAATGTTTACACGTTGCTTTATCGTGAAATAAATTAGCACAATTTTCTCATACCCTGCAGCCTATATATCATTAAAAAAATTAGAATCAATAATTAGTAAAAATACGAAACAATAGAACAAAACCACATTTTAAGTTAAATTTTGGTTATGAACTTATGATATAAAATTTGATCTTTGAAAAGCTGCAGTAGTTATCAAGTAGAAAAGTATTACAAATTGTAGACAGAGAGAGAAAAAATTCATTAACTTAATTTATACTTAGTTAAAATTATTGATATGCCTATAATGAATTAAGAAGAATCGAAAACTGTGAATAAATTTTCACTAACAAATTTTAAAAATATAATTTAGTTATGAGTATCATAGTAAGTAAAATAAAACAGCGGCAGGGATCTTGAGTGAAAATTTTTTTATGTTACTAGGATATTAAGCAACTGATAAAAAGAACTCATAGAGAGGCATTGAACTGAAAGTCTTACCAAACAGTAATTTTAATGCATCAAAATTGTGGTCGAATACAGTCATACAGCAAAGAGAAATCCTTTTACAGGTAGCGCTTGGTCGTCTTCATCAGTGGCCGTCAACATCTATTAAAAATTCCAAGGAAAACATGCTCGTCTCGTTATGGCCGTTTGGTTACACGACGAAAGGGGAAAATATTTACCTCCACGTTTAACACCGCCATGGGCATACACAGTTTTCCAGGCGATTGAATGGACACTTTTGAAATTCCTTAATAATCTCTCCTGCCGCATACCGCTTTGTGTAACACTTCGCAAGGGATATCGGTGATTATAATGATGATGACGGAATCATTTGCTCATTGATGATCTTGGAAACATCAATAGACGTCAAAGATGTGAACAATTTGCACAAGTATTAAAAAGTAGTAATGTTAAAATAAATTATTTTTAAGTAAAAATTTTAAAATAAATTATATAAGAGCAAAGTAAATTTACCGTTATCTTTTGCGAAAAAATAAAAATAAATCAATTAAATAATAAATGTATATATGTATAGTATTTAACATGAAGTTAGCCTATATTCGTGAAAGAATTACTTGCATACATATTTATACGACTGATATTGAGACTTTCCTTTTATAGTAATATAATTCCTTTTGGCAATGTCTTTGTATCATATACGCCGCATATATGTACAAAAAGAACCAAGTTTCATCGCCAGGTCCTTGTACTTGGGAGGCTTCGTCAGAGGCTACCAGAACATGTAGTGCGAGTGAATATGGACTAGTAAAAGGTTGCAAGTGGCAATGAAGTGCACCATTTTCAATCTCATTACCTTAGTGTCTTGACTGTCCAGTCAACCTCTGAAAACTTTAAATATAACCTTAAAAATCACTCTTATAACTAAAAAAAAAATACTTTTGAAACTTGCATACTGTCTAAAAATATTTTTCAAGCAGCCATATAATACTACATAATATTTCAAAATCTTTAAATTAAAAATGTACCCAGTAAAGCTGAAAAAAAAATATTTACATTAAAAAAGGTATTAAATGTAAATGAAGAATATGTTTTATTTTGTGTAAAGGATTTGGTCAGAATGCCTGCAAGAGCAATTTCAGGATGTTATTAAATCTTTATCAAATGGTTTAATGAAACCTATTCTAAGCAATTAATCACAGATTCTTCAGTTCGAAACTCAATAACTGTACTAATAAAATAATTACCACAGTTATGTCATTGTTTAAAATAATAACAATGATTTGAACTACGTGTTTTTTTTTAATTTTACCTACTCGTGGCTTCGAATTTGTACCCAAAAAAGTTTTTCTTCTTACTTCATTTAAGCCAAAATACTTACCAAATTATTCAAATAATAAATGTGATAACAATAATTAATAAAGTTTCTATTAAGTTTATTTAACAATGATTTTAATGATGCTATAAAATTACTACACGACCAAAGTCTGTGCCAAGAAAGTTGTAAAAGGCCTCATGAATTATACACGGTTTATGTGTGTGAATCTCTTAAAAAAAACGTAAGCGGAAGAAATTGTCAAAAAAAACTGTGAAAAATTTCTTCTCTGTTCCATGGGGTATACTGCAGAAGAATGAAGGGCAAAAAATTAATATAAGTTAGTTTTCAAGTAATCTAAGTTAAATTCTTTCGTTAAAGAGATTAATACTGTCACTTTTTCAAAGTAAATATTAATTTGTAACAGGTTCATATTTAATTATCTCATTGTGTATTGTTTGCAAAACTTTTAACCAAAAATTGGTGCCTTGATATTTCTCTACAAGTAATAGTATCAAGGAAAAAAATCAATATATCCTTAAGCTTATTATTTTATCTTATATATTTTTAAAGTAAAAATTTGCACTTAACTAAAATTGTGTCTGCATCATGTCGTTAATTATAATTATGACTAGTTATTGTAACAAGTATTCCTGTTTTATAACAAAAAAATTGGAAATTTATTTATATTATTGTTTATTTCGTTGCACTCGTAAAGTTTGGCCAACAGCCGGTTTTTCAACAAACCCTAGACTTTCACACGCCTGCATTTAACATTTTTTATCTCAATAATCGATGACGTAGGCAATATTAAATATAACCATGATTAAATTACCTTGGTTAACCTATATTTAATTAACATCGCACTTTTGGAACAGTACTCTCAATAGGATTTGTATTTGGACCTAATATTTCGTAAGTTATTCCATACTTTGCTAGTTTTGTACGTAAAGGATTTTCTTTAAATTGTACTCTACATGCTGGAACACATAAGATTTTTTTGTGCCTACTGAGATGAACGTAATAAGGTGTCAGTTGAAACAGCATATTGGAAAGTTTTTAGATTTCTTACGAATTTTAATTTTTGCAAACCTGCCTAGTTACAGAAGTCACCTATTCTCCATTTTTAGCCATTTAGGTCGGTGCACTTATTCTGTGATAGGCTCTCTTATATTCAAGTTGCATTCATATCGTAGGTATGGGTTCTGATGATAAGTATTCTTTGAAGAGATTTATATATTCCTTTACACATTTCTATGCTATAGTTAATTAACGTAGTAGCTTCTACGTCGTATATTTTTCAGTACAAAAAAATAAATACGCTGGTCGTTTGTGTTTACTTAGCCAAGATTATTCTTAAAAGATTCATTTAATTTTTTCCTAGTCACAACTTTTAAATTAAAGTCGTAATATTTTAAAATATTTTAATTAATTTTTAAACAGTAAAATTTGTTGGCAACGTTCTTAAAAATGAAGTAAAGGCATTAACGCATACATTGGGTAAAAATATATTTCCCATAAATATTTTAGGACTTTCTTACATTTGTTTGGGATATGACACATTTCCCATTCAACATCTACAGGTTAAAACATTCAATTTTGTGTTTGAAAACATCACCAAACTATTCTAGTATGTATCAAATAATGATACATTAAATATAATCAGTGTTGAAATAATGTAACCAACTATAAACATATGAAAACAGCAAGCATTTAAACCCAGAAATATTTATTAACTACGAGGAACACTTTCATCGTTTATTTGGATATTGTAAACTACTTTGGAAATTTGCCTCTTGTACATCCTTCAAAAAAAAAAGCTCTAAACTTTAAAAATTCGTACGAACAATTTTACTCAAAGAACGACACAAAAAATATTTTCAGTTTTTAAACAAATCATACTAATTTCGGTTACAATTATTACTTTTAATATACTAATATAGTAGTGGTATCTTAAAAACTAGAATTTATATGTTAGGGAACATTTAAAAGTTATAATTTTAAATTTAAATTATCTCTCTGGCTTGGTTTGTAACTAAGCAAACTGTAGAAAAAAATAGTGATCAAAAAATGTACATTACTATTTTTCATCATAAAATTCTATTAACAGGAATGGTATTACAGAAATTCTATTAATCTTGCCATGAAACAACATTTTTAATGATCAAATAAAAAAATTACTTCAAGGAGGGGAGTGTTTCTGGTAAAAAAATTTTTGGACTATCACCATTGATATATAAAACAGTAACAAGCAGTAAACTTATCAAAGTGTTTAAATATTTAAGACGGAATGTCTGGTTTAAAAGAAAGAATTAAAAAATTTTGTTTCTTTGGAATAATTATGTGAATGATTTTGAAAACAATCGGTATACTTTATACTATAAATAAAATATTATGTCAAGAAAATTTGGAAAGCTCTTAGAGTTAATTAATGTCACATTTTTATTTGAGCCAATTTCAACCCAAGAAATTATCAACTAGCAGAATGTATGTTTTAAATAATTGGTATGCAGGCCTTGAAAAATAATTTTAATTTACTATATTATTTAACTTAAACCAATCATAAAAAAATTAATGTGAAAAATTAATGATAAAAGTTATGTAAGTAATGTAATGTTTGTTATAAAATTTTCGATAAAAGTTCTGTCTACTAAATGTATCTGCAACGACGTATGTCCAAAGAATTGTATTAAATAAATATTCCCCATTGCATGAATAATTTAAAGAGATTGACTTCGTAGAAAATCAAGCAATCATAAAAATAAATTTTCTTATGTTTATGAAATTATATAATTATAATTAAAAATTTTTTTTTAAATAATCACATAACTATTTTGCTATAAAATTTCGTGGTGATCATAATTTTTTTAAACTCAAATAACGTTATGTATTCTCGTTCTCAATTTAAATTAAAAATTTTTTGCTACAAAGACATAAAATAATCACAAGTAGTAGGCCTATAAAAAATTACCCTACACTTACAATTTCAACAAAGATTTATTTCAAAATTTATGGTCGCAGACTTAGTTGATACATATTTAAAGCTCATTCCAATGAAACATAAGAGTAAAAGTTTTTAAAAAGCTTTCTCATTGATCTGCGTACTATTATACTCCATAAATTCTGCTTAAAAACATTTTTTTAAATGTAATTTCATGTTCGATATATATATAAATAAGAATGGTCAAGTGTACACATAAAGACCAACAAAAATAGACATTATTTCGCTGTAGATAAAATACTGTCCTTGTAACGAATATCAATATATTTTTTTTGTAAAAATTCGTAAACAGTAAATATAATTTTGGTAAATTATCGACTTCCACCACAAAATCAACCTGAAGTGTGATGTATTTGATTTGAATATATTTCTTGGTTTCTCATTACAGAATTTTGGAGTTATATTAGCCTAAATCAATGAATTTTCTTTAGAACTAAATTAACGATGTTCTAAACGTTAAACATCAACATATTAAAAATGATTAGAGCCACGGAAATTTCGCGGATACATTTAGTCGCAAGCTATAATGCAAACCTCCACACTCTCGCACTGTGTTCATGATTGGACCGCAGTTATCTGGACACGCCCCTCTACGACCGTGAGCCAACGATGTCCAGCTAGGAGAGAAGTAACCGAATCAGGTAGTGCCAAATAACAAGGATAAAAATGTTCTCGCTAAGAAATCAACCAATGGGAAAGTAAACATGGGTCGAGCACACCTATAGCTTTGAATTCTATCCTGAGGCCAGAGGAATCCGCGAAATTTCCGGGACTCTAAAAATGATAATAGGTTGGTTATAAAATTTCGTTTTAATGAGAAAATAAGTAGATTGTAAAACCTAAACAACTTATTTGTAATTATTCATAAACCAATCTGGCTATGTATTTACAAAAAAAAAACACCAAATGTATTTTAACAATTAATACGCTCTATAGAAACAAGGATTATAAATAAATAAAAATATATTTTTTGTTAAAATTCACAGCCAGTAATATTTTGTGTTAGGAAATAAATAACTTGTTAGTGGCCGTAGACAGGAAAATTAAATTATTCATTTTAAATATGTACGTTTTGTGTCACAAATTGTTTTATGCGGTTGTTTTGGGCACCTATGAAGATGCCTAAAATTTAAGCAAAATTTTAAGCCAAACTTGCGAACAAAATTATTTTACGGAAGTGTGGATATCTGACGATGCAAATCAAGTTACGTTCAGCCTGACCAGTGGTACAAAGTGTTAGGTAATTTATGATTATTACGAATACGTGTGGTAAAGGCTGCAGACATTTTGCATGGCATTTCCTACGGCATTATTACAAAACTCAAACATAAATCGGCTTGTTATTCAATGTAAGTGCGCTTGCATATAAATAAATACTAATCAATTTTGAGTCCATAAATTTGTTTTCTGTGATTGGATGAAACTTACCTGTGCTTCAGATCTGGTTAACAGAGAGTACATAAGAGATTGACACTCCTTAGACACAATGCAGGCAATCTTGTGAATGAGTCGGCTGAGTGTTGCTATGAGGAACCATCCTAGGAGTTTTTCCGAAGGATTCTGAAAAACTATTGCCAGCCGAAATCAAGGTGTTCTGGACCGGAATTTGTCGCCAATATCATTCCACAATTTTAACCATTGCGCCACATAGCATAGCAGACGTTGAATTTCTGATTCAGCTCTATGATTCTCGCTCTTGGGGTTTCTCTAAGTGCACTCGCGGTGGCTTATCGCAGCCCGAAATATTATTTGCGAGGATTACGGAATCAAGCATTTCATTCCGACAGAAGCCAAAGATTAGCTTAAGTAACACCAATTAAGAACGGACTGTGAGGTTTAGGCAGATTTCCTTCCATGCCGTTGTAAGTTCATTTCAGGCTCATAGCTCCCAATAGTGTTTCAAAAGAGCCATTGTACATTCCTTAAACTGGCACAAACGTGCAAGATATTCACAAACAACCTCCGGGAAGGTGCCCATACATTTTTCTGGTCTCGTTTGGTGAAAGGAAAAGAACATTGAAATTTTCAAAAACCCAGTATCAGTAAAGACTTTCGGAACAAGTTATTTTTAAAAAAATTGGCTGGCACGAACTAATTTTGTTACAATAGCCCTAACATGTATTATTTTTTGACGAAGTACATAAATTCTGCTTAAATTGTATGTAAAAAAGTTGGATGGGGGAGGGGTCGGGAAGTGTTTCAAATATCATGCATTTCTCATATCTTGTTTTGACGATGAAGTGTGTAAAATTTCATCAAGCTCGAAGTAAAACACTGATTTTGTGTAAAAAATACAAACCAAGCAAACAGCAAAAAATATATTGTAACCAGGGGAATCCCCCAAATATTATGAGGATTAAAATTAAAATTTAGGGATTAGTTTAGTATCAAACAATATAAACACAAACTGATACACAACAGCAGATGGTATCTTTATTTGGGCAGGGGGGGGGGGGGAAACCAAGTAACTCATGTACAAAAAAGAATAAAATGATTATTACGGTAGCTGCGAGAGGATTTACGTACGACACTAGATTTATGTTAGGGTCGTTTAGTTTCTCCTTCCTCTGCAGCAGTGGTTCTTAACTGGTGGTCCCTGGAGGCATTCCAAGTGGTCCGCGAAGCCATCCTAATAATATGTGACGTAATGAGTAGAGTCGAAACAACGCGAGCCGCGCGTGGCACGAGTCCGAAGGCGAAATGCGGTGCAAGAGGGCGGGGGGTGGCGGTTTCGTTCCATTCGTTCTTTGTTTTATCGGCGCGGGTTGCCGATCGTCACTTGTAGCGTCGACGATGTAATGAGCGGTAGGGATTTGTAACGTGGCCTTGAGAGAGTGACGAGTACCTACCTACTACAGTACTTGGTTTAATTTTTAAAGTTCGTCAGCAAAAAGCAAATTTCCTTAGTGCACGAAGGTAGTTATAGTAAATAACTACTCCAGATATAAATACTACGTAGGTAAGTAAAATAAATATTATCTATTTGTTTGGTTTAGGTATGCCACACAACTAACTAATTGCGGATTACTAATTTTAATTTATTTTCGTCACATTGTAAATCTGCTAGGTTTCTTATTAGGTACCTACTGTTGTTTTTAATCATTTTTATAAAACGGAAAATAATGCACATTTCAGTACTTTTGTAGGTTAGGTTAACCATTTTAGTGAGCAATTAAAAACGAGCCTTATTTGACTTGCATTGTTTGTTTTTTCGGGTTAAACCTTAAGGTACGATTCCACCGGTGTGCTGCACTGTGCTGCACAGTTATTTGGTGGAATCGTACCATTACAACTTAATATTCTCAACCAATTGAGAGGCAAAGTCGGGAATACATAATAATGTCATTTCGGTGACAATGCAATTGTTTGGTATAATTGAGCAGATTATGATGTATATGTAAGTATAGGTACCTACTTAATAATACCGACGTATTTGGGCTCATTTGATACATCTTGAGTAGTAGATACTTTTACCGTCATTCCCACAGCTGGCCATAGACCTCACAAATAAAAGCTTGTCAAAACAACACATTTTTATTATCCATAAGATAAGGTATACATGTAATACATAAGGTATACATAAGATTATACCTGTCTGTATTATCACTAAAACTTTGTTTTCAGGAAAATGCCACCAAAAAGAAAATATGACGACGACTATATTAAGCTGGGATTTACTTCAATAGAAATTAATGGAGAAACTAGACCGCAATGCGTTTTATGTGCAACTGTTCTTTCTAACGACGCTTTAAAACCGGTAAAGTTGGAACGTCATTTGAAGACCGTGCATCCGAAGTTCTGTAACCATTCGCGAGAATTCTTTGAAGGCAAACTAACAAATCTTAAAAAAATGAAACTTGGACCCAGTGGAACAAGTTATTCAACATCTGAAAAAAACATTATCTGCATCGTTTGAAGTTTCAAAATTGATTGCGAAATCGAAAAAGCACACACAATCGGCGAATCTTTAATAAAGCCCTGTATGCTCAAAGTTGCAGAGGAGCTTTTAGGCGCGGAAGCTCAAAAGAAAATTCGTGAAATACCGCTTTCTAATGACACAGTTAAGTCACGCATTCAAAAAATGTCAACTGATATTGAAGACCAAGTTATTGACAAAATTAAAAACAGCCCTTATTTTGCATTACAATGTGATGAGTCTACCGATGTTTCGCAATGCTGTCAATTACTTGTATTTATTCGATTTTTGGAGGATAGTAAAATGTTTAAAGAAGAGTTATTATTTTCTCATGAACTTAAAACGACGTCGCAAGGTGCAGATGTTATGAATGCTATAAGTTAATATATGGAGGAACATGGACTTATGTGGGAAAGGCTTGCCGGGTTTTGTACTGACGGTGCTCCTGCTATGCTTGGTTCTCGCTCTGGTCTTGCAGCATTGATAAAAACCAAAAATCCCTCCTCAATTACGATGCACTGCGTTATTCACCGTCAAGCATTGGCTGCCAAAACGCTCCCGGAATGTTTCACTATGGCTCTGAAAACTGCTATAAAAGTAGTTAACTTCATTAAAAAGAGCGCACTCAATACTCGTCTATTCAAACATTGTGTTCTGACATGAACTCTGAACACGAAACTCTGCTTTTCCACACAGAAGTTCGTTGGCTTTCCAAAGGAAACATGCATTGGAGGCTGTACGAACTAAGAGAGGAAGTACAAATATTATTAACTAACAAGGAAAACAAAGATTGCTAGATCAGTTCTGCGAGCCCGAATATAAGGTACGTTTTGCTTATTTGGTCGACTTTTTTGCGCAAATAAATAAATTGAACCTTCAACTGCAAGGGTCAGGAAATTTGAAGTTGCAAGGCATGTGCAATATATTTGCATATGAAGATAAAATCAGGGCATTTATTGCTAAAATCGAGCTATAGATCAATAAGGTCGAAAGAAAAAACTTTTCTGCATTTGATACGCTCAACCAAATTATTGACGGACTAGGTGCAGATATTAAAGAAGAAATTCAGAAGAACATGATGATCCATTTGACTAATTTAAAAAGTGAATTCAATCGCTATTTTCCTGACTGTGAGGACAAAAGTATTCAGAAACTGATCCGGAATCCTTTCATTGTCAACGTTTCCGAAGTCTCTGATGAAATTCAAGAAGAAGTGATTGAAATGCAACACGACACGAACTTAAAAGATACATTCGAATCAGGAATAAATCTTGAAGATTATTGGAGCCAAAAAGCAATTTCTTTTCCAAAGCTTCGAGACATTGCTATACGTTACCTAACTTTATTTTCATCGACGTATCTATGCGAGCAGGGATTTTCGACGCTTATGATTATTAAAAACAAGCATCGAAATCGGTTGGATGCCACTGCCGACATGCGTTTAGCTTTGAGTAGCACTGAACCAAGAATTCATAAGTTAGTAAAGAGTATGCAGCCACAAAAATCACATTAAATTAAAATCTGTAACTTTTAGATTTTTGCCAAATAATTAAGAAATGAGTGCTAATTATAAAATTGTGCTTGTTTTCTTTATCAAACAACCCTTAATTTAGGTTTTTAGGTAAACCAACTGGGTGGTCCCCGGCAAGACATACATTTGGTAAAATGGTCCCTCATAACTAAAAGGTTAAGAACCACTGCTCTACAGGAAGTTCCAGGGTGTGACTACTTACTACTCGTAAAGGTTTAAATAAAAGAAATAATCTAAATATCTTTAAACTTAATTCAATAAAAATAAACATTTATTCTAAAATATATAATTCTTAGTAATACAAGAGAGTCTTTCAGTTTCAGTGTCAGAAATAATCATTTAGGATGCCTGCATTTATTACGTTATCGTGATTAAGGAAACACCAGAAATTTAGTAAAGTAGACACTGCTAAACTATTCGCATAAAGAGACAAAACAAAATACTTAGGTAACTACGAAGTTACTATCGACTGAGTATTATATAAAAAATGAAAACTTTCATAGACTAGAACTCCTCGTATGTTTGGGGACTTACCAGCCCCTGTTCTCATTGCAGATTAAACTTTCCATCTATCAACTGAACATTTATCACCGTGAAGACAACTGGGTGGCCGGTGCTTACCCAGTCGGTCTAAAACTTTACCTCGTGAATTGTGAACTCCTTTCCTCCCCTAACAGTGGCCCTGCCGACTCGCTGTTACAGGGGGGATCTCCCCCTGGGTGAGCTTAGCACAATCGCAAGTTACGTCGTAGGTCGCGGACTAACTGACTCGTTGCCAGGACGGGCAGGAGACCAGCCAGTGAGCCCCGAACATAACCTCGGCCACCCGTCCTACGTTCCAGAAGGTTTCGGCCCAGCCGACCCCATACTTCGCAGTCGGCGTACAAACTAGCTGAGTGGACCCCACGACGAGCCACAAGTTTCGCCACAGAGCGACCCAGACACGCCAAACAACCACCGCCCAGACACGCCACTCCCGTCTCCGAGTTGCGCCACTCTGCAACTGTGGCAACACACGGGAAGCCTAAGATGTACATCAAGTTCTGTCCCTGCCCGAACACGCCCGAATATTCACCTTCGGCCAACCTCGGGTTTATTTATATATATTTATACTTCTCTGTTTATTTTAATGTAGCTATACTAACCTAACTAACCGTCCATAGTGTTTTAAAGTGTTTTAATGTAGCTAACCTAATCGACCACTTTTAATATTTAATTCATTTTTCCTGCGCAAAAATAAAACAAATCCCGACGTTGGCCGAAGGTGAATATTCGGGCGTGTTCGGGCAGGGACAGAACTTGATGTACATCTTAGGCTTCTCGGCAACACACACAAAGCCTGCACCGAGAAAGAAATTTAAAGACGGCTACGCCAAAAAATTCAGGTACGCGACAATGTAACACAAAACATAGCCCCGTTTGAGACTTTTCGTTCAAGAGCAGCAGTTGTGTGTTTCGATATATGGTGGTTATTTAACAATGCAAAAAACAAATTAGCTTGGGCCTGTACTTTATAAATTTAGTAGATTTTTTTTGTTTCTAACGAAGTGAATCATCGAAAATGACCGGTCCCCATCAAACACGAACGTTAACTGTTGACTGTTTGCGTGGCTTCTAATTAAGTGTATATTAAGAGTTTCATTCTTTAAGTGGAACGTTTGTGATTTCATATGCAAATTTTTTAAGAAATATGTTGTAAAGCATAAGATTTTAGGATTTAAATGAGCGAAGTTTGAAGAGATATTCGATTATATCTTCTTTGTTATTACAATCGAAATATTTGTCTTCTACTGACAATAACAAATTAATACAATCAATCTTAATGGATGTAAAGTTATTTGAATGGTACTTACAATAGGAAATATTATTTTAAGATTATTTTTGCACATACATCATTGGCATCATTGCTATTTACAATGTTTATCATAATAAATCTCAAAGTGGACCAAAATGATGAATATGAAAACACACAGAAAACAAACCAAAATAGTTATTTGTCATGAACTTAAATACATAGCACAGAACATTCCGTGGAAGGAACTAGTCGAAACATTATCAGAGCACACATGGACACATACTGTGAAAACATTTTGTACTTTTTACAAGGAACATCCTTGAAATCTCAGTTGCTAACGATATCACTTGTAAGACTGCAAGACAGAGCTTTGTAAAATTGCAAACGGTACAAAACTCTCCCTTGAAATTTTATAAATTATATCGTTGATACTGAGTTTCCAACGAATATCTTTGTAAAAGTATAAAAAAATTTGCGGTGCAATGAACAAACAATGACGACGTAGTAGCAACAAGAACAGTAAATAAAGGCATAAAAAAATCTTGGACGACACAGAGAAAAACAGGCGAAACCAACAGTGCTACTAAACAGATTATATGGAAATAAAAAGACAACATAGAACCCAGCGATGTGATATAACATATATATTTTGGATACCACAACGACGACTGTTTGTGCCCGAGGACGGGAACAGACGTGAGTTCCCGAAACGTTGCAACTATTGTCTTAGGAAGCCTACTGTGCTGTCGTCGTTGTGGTGTCCAAAATATCTGTCCTGTCACGTCGCTGCTGTGTTCGCCCGTGCGTTTCTGTGTTTTCTTGGTTTTGTCTATATCATCCGTTTGGTATCATCGCTGGGTTCGTCTGTTTTTCGCTGTGTCTTCGAAGATCGTTTTTTTGTCTTCATTTACTGTTCTTGTTGCTACTTCTTCGTCGTTGTTTGCCCACTGTGTCCGTCTGTGCTGTAATAGTTTTTTGACTACAATATTCTACGCAATTTTCTGTGCTGCCTATGTGTTTATGTTTATTAAATCGCCTGATTTTTACTTGTTTTATGTGTGTTTGCATATTATGTTTTTTTTGGCTTTTATTGAGGTTTCTTATGACATACAGTGTAACCAGCAATGGCGCATGTCTAAAAAAACATATTTAATATATGCACTGAATATGTAATAATTCTTCCAGCTTGACGCTGCCACAGCCCACAAGCCTAGTCTTTCAGACAATGGTCGTAAACGCCTGCGAACTTAGTTCAACAAATACTTGTGTTTGCAAGACATCACACTTTCATGTGCACTTGGTATGAAATTGATAAATATTTTCTTTTTTTCTAATATATCTGAAACCATCATAACTTAGATTTTTGTTTTTATATAAAGTGATGTCCAAGCATTACAAAAATTGTTAAGTGAAATTTTGAATGCTCTGACTGCAGAAAAAATGTGAGGACGCATAATTTTCTAAGAACTTTAACGACTGGCAAACAGCTTAATGAAATAATTATTTAATTTCAGAGCATTACGTTAACACCTCCTTCTAGAAACTGCAACTAAGAAAACCGGTTTATTTTGTTTTAAGAAAATGTTTAACTATCCTTACTGCGAAAAGGGGGAACACTAATCAACCCTTTGTAAAATTCGCACTTTATGATTGAAAGAAAATAAAAAAATAAAACTTTTAAAAATGTAAATAATTTTCTTTCATTAATATCTGTTTTAATGGAGTTATTTAAATTAATATTATAATGTGGAAATTTTTTTGTTTAACTGTAATTTTTATTAATAAATAACATAATTAATAATTATTTAATAAATAATAAAATTAGTAATTAATTAATAAATAATATAATTAATAATAATAATTTTCTTCATTATTTGTTTTAGCTGTGTACTAAAACACTATGTAATTTCCATCCATCACCTACAAACTAACAATAATTTAAATTGTTTTAAAGTCTGTAATTAAAATTCATATCTAAATCAGAAATTATATGGTAAATATCACGTTTGTTGTAATGCATATTATAAATGTTAGTTTAAATGTGCCTCTGTAACAAAGACAAATGAATTAATATTACAATAGCTTTGATTCTAAGCAGTATAGGAAAGTACCAAATGTATTTACCAAATAGTATGGAAATGGAGGTGGAGTGTGGTGTGTGATGGGGTCAATGAAATGACCGACCGACCTCAGAAACCCCATCAGAACTTGACCGTAAATTTGGAATCTTTAATTTTTGACCAAAGATTCCAAAAAATCACAACAATAACTTTTTTTACTTCAGTTGTTTAGTTATCGAATCCATCTCAGTCCTTGTTTTGATTTCCGGCGAGGATAAACATGTAATTTATGTATAAAAAATAAAAATAATTAAAATATAAACAAAATTCTGGAAACATTGCACTTTTCGTCTTGAAAATCCTTTTTTTTTTTGCTAGAAAATAAGGAAAAAATACAACTCATGAAGATATTTCATTAATAAAATTTTAAAACAATTTTATTTTTAAAATGCACTTACGACATGGAGTCCTCGGTTTGAACCCGACGAGATAATTCGATTAAAAATAGCGATGGATACTTTCTTCACGGAATCCACCAACAGACTGATCTTCTACCATTAATGTCAAGGTAAATATTACGTCATTCAGTATGATTAGAGACCCGGAAATTTCGCGGATTCATTTAGTCGCAAGCTAGAATGCAACCTTCACACTCTCGCACTGTGTTCATGATTGGCACGCAGTTATTTGGACACGCCCGTCTACGACCTTGAGCCAATGATGCCCAGCTAGGAGAGAAGTAAGCGAATCAGGTAGTGACAAATAACAAGGATAAAAATTTTCTCGCTAAGAAATCAACCAATGGGAAAGTAAACATGGGTCGAGCACACCTATAACTATGAATTCTATCCTGAGGCCATAAGAATCCGCGAAATTACCGGGTCTCTAAGTATGATGTCAAGACAGCCATCTTGTTTTCGCCTGCTGGAGGCCGCCATCTCGGATCCGACATATTGTTTTCGTCTGCTAGAGGGCACTGTTGTCATATTAATTTAATTTTTACCCGCAAGAGTGCAGGAATCATTTATTACCGTGGCGTCCGCCATCTTGACATTTGGTGTTATCTTGTATTTCTGTAAATTTTAAGCTAGAAATTCAGAAAAAATTCCAAATATCATCAAATAATCACTTATTAACTTACTGAAAGATTCGATCGATATCCGTCCTCGGTTCGATCCTTGTTCAATAAGAAAAATATTAATTTAATAAAAAATTCAATAAAATGACAGGTTCGAATAATAAAACAATTAAGCACAAATAAAAAAAAATTATTGCATAATTTCCACAAGTACAAAACCAAGGAAATTACTAGGGTTTCTCGATTTCTAAAGTCTTCTTAGTAGGCTAAGCGAGTCCTGTATGTGATTTCAGGACAGTTCTACATTACACTCGATTAACCATACACATCCCGTCGGTGGTTAGGCACTACTAGTTTGTGGTCAGGTTAACACATCTAGTTGGTGGCAAGGTACGCCAAGTCGGAGACCAGACACCTCATTTCAGTGGTCAGGAATGCATGTCAAGTAGGTAGCCAGCCACACCCAGTTGTTAGCCAGGCTCATCCCCAATACGTGATCAGACACATCAAGTTAATAGCCAAGAGGTATTTTTCGTCGATACTCGGCGAATATTTTTAACAGATCATGTACAAAATCATGTGCATAGGCAAAGCGTCTCAGAACCAAGAGGTCAACCTTGACCTGAATTCAGTCATGACGACGCACATTAAAAAATAAACACGTTCAACAAAATAAAATGACACAGTACACACACAATACACATGAAATGAACATACAATACACACACACTGAAAACGCAATACACACACAAGACACGCAATGGACACGCAATGGACACGCAGTAAACACACTGGACACGTAATGGACACACAGTACACACACAGGTCATGCAATGGACACACAATACACACAGGACACACAGTACACACATAGCATACACAATGGACACATTACACACTGGACCCACAGTACACACATAACACACAATGGACACACACAATACACACTGGACACGCAATTAACATGCAACGAACACGCAATACAGGCACAGGACACACAATGAACACTCAATACACCCACTGGATACGCAATAGATACAAAGTACACTCAAAGGATACGCAATGAACACGCAACAAACATGCAATACACACACTGGGCATGCAATGAACACGCAACGAACACGCAATACAATCACGAGACACGCAATGAACACACTGGACACGCATTTGACAAAAAGGAAGCACATTTAGACGAAAATTCAAATTGGTGCGATACGATCTCGTCACAGGAATACGATCCCATCACAGGGATATATTCTCACAACACGAATATGATCTCATCACAGGGATACGATCGGTCACAGGATACGATAGGTCTTACAGCTCCAGTGACATTTGACTACAAGACTAAAAGGCTAAGAGACTACGAGGCTACAGGATTACAAGATTACGAGGCAACAGGACTACAAAACTACGAGGCAACAGGACTACAAAACTACGAGGCAACACGATTATGTGACTACTCGTCTCGCATGTCAATGTTTCTGAGTTGTCTCAATTCATAGTAATCGTCTAAGTAATTAATCTCTTCATTAGACATGTTGTACAGACACTCACTCTTTAATGTGGAATGTAGGGTGCTCACTCACGATAGCAAGAGAAGGGATTGTTTCGCTAGGCACCATGCAGAAGGATGTTCGTATTTCATGATAGTGATTCTCAGCCATTTTAAATATTATTATTTGACTGAGTAATGAGATTTTTGTTTGATTTCCACCTGTGTGTTCCTGCTTATTGACAATCACTATTAAATTTTCTTTCAACAACAATGCAAAAAAGTAACATTTCTGGATATATGTTTACGTGAAGTACCTATCCCTACAAAAGCGTGTTCAGGTAGTTTTGGTACATTCTTTATAGATGTTTGATGTTAACTCTGTATGAAAATAATAAGAAAAATCATCGCAAAACTTAATTGAAAAATAAATACAATAAGCTGTACTCACTAAATGTACTAAAAGCATGTGCTTGTTATTTAATCAATTTTGGGCTCACATAGATAAGTGTCAACTCACATAAGATTAATTACTACTCTTATATTTTAAACAACAGCGCCAATAAATTAAAAACAGTAACCAAAATATGATGAATTTTTTTATCCTAATCCTGAAATATCATAAAAACTTGCAAATAATTAAAAAACACACATTTCTGTCGTGTTTGTCCCAATGTGAAATTTATAGATATGTACTAATCGGTGCTTTTTAAACTCTAAGTGACGTCTAATAGGAGAAAACATTGATTTTTTAAACTGAATGTATACAAGAAATTTGTTTTGTATATTGTTAAATGTAATTAATTAGTTTGCTAAGCGTTCTTTGATATTGTGGTAATATTTGAGGAAATATTATACAATATTTCATGGTTATTGAAAAGTATACATAGGTATAAAAATTATTAGATGATTTATTTATAAATTGAAAACATTTTATAGTTTAAGAAAATGTTTTCCACAAATTAAAAAGGAGTTTAGTAGTTTTTTCATTGAATTGAGTTATATATTAATATGGCATGGTTGAGTGATTGTAGAATCTATGTAGGGTAACGAAAACTAGAATATTTCAAACTTTTGCTTTGAGTCAAATTATTTTCCTTCACACCTATATATTATCAATACAAAAGCATATGATTACGTACTATTTCCGAGCCCATAAATGTAAAGCATAAAAAAATGTTTTTCATGAACATAATATCTTGTTTTACTGCAGCATACTATCTGTAAGCATAAGTTAAAGTTTGTCTTAGGTTTTATAATAATGTTTGCGATAAGTTATGACAAAAGTACTTTTAAACATACTTCCATTACTGTGAAGATTCTATTCTTGATTCTGTTAGTTTATTTATAATTAGTTTTCTTTTAAAGTTAATAAAATATGAAAATATTATAAACAAGAAAAAATGGATAAACCTATTCACAAACAAGCAAAAAAAGAGCGATACTTTTTTACAATTTGTAGACTATGAAACAAATCAAGTTGTTTTTAAAAGCTTTATCTAATTAAAACATTAATTTATAGATAATTTTGTTATCAGAATGTTAGTAATTTACAAAAAAGATCGGTTAGGGCTTGTATTTATTTTGTGTTTTAGATTTAAAAGGCAATACTACAAAGAATTTAAAAATTAAACATTTACAAACGTAAATTTACTATAAATATGTTGAATGTATCAGAACACAAAATTTTAAATTGCTGTTATAATGTAAAGGAAAACAGTTACTAATGTTATATGACAACGCCTGTAAGCGGTGTTGTTCAACAAAACGATTTTGTGGAAATCCTAATTTTTTTCGTTAGTAAATCACTTGCAAATTAAATGTAAGGTTTCATAAAATTATAAATTAATTAACTCTAATACAACTTTTCTCTGCGTATTATATGGTGGCTTCTCCCTAAGCTATTTCACGTTTTATCGTCTTTGCAGTCTACGTTTGTTTTGTTGGCCAACCCGTGAGGCAATATGGCGTTGGTGACGTTTCTAAAATACTCATAATAAATGTTTTCATGTCATTATTTTAGGTGATCATTATGCATAATTTACATTTATAAACCGTATATATATTTTTATTAAATAATACAATTATTTCATAAATCACTTTCGTTGTTTTACATTACATAACCTTTGCACTAATGTTGTTGTAAATGCATCGTTAGATATTATTGACAATTTACAGAATACAAAGAAAAAAATCATTTCAAATAAACGAAAACGTCTTCATAATTTTAGATAACTGAAACTTCTTAAAAGCCACGCCGTATTTCAACTTCCGTATTCTGTTTTTCGGTATAAATAGGGTAAACGCACACTTGGAAGTTTTTGTACGAGTTTTAACCAGTTTTTAAATTTTTTTACTTAAATGCCAAGATCTCTTGTGGGTTCATGTTCAAAGTAAGTGATCTTTTTACCCGAAAATGTACGAAGATAACGATACATTTATGAAGATACCTGTATAATTTGAAACCAGCGTTCTTTGGAAATGTAAGGTGAAAATTTGTGTTTGCAGAATGTTTGCCAAAACTAATGTTTAAATATTTAAAAATTCTCAAAATGTTTGTGTACTTAGCTTGCCCCTTGATTCCTGGTTTGTGACTTATAGTTCACGTTAACCAATAAGACAGGTTTCACAAAAAGGAATAAAGATATTTGCTACAATGGTTGGCGTTACAGCGGTTCGTAAGTAATGAACCATTCGTGGTGGCTTGAAACCAACTGGCAATCTGCATAATAGCAGGATGTACAATTCCCTTGCTGCTACCATACGTTTAGAGCACGAATTGCATAACGTTATCCTGGCATGAAATTCATTGAAGTCACCTTAACAACACATTATTATTCTTCAAGCACACATTATACGAGTCTTATAATGCGATTTTCTCAAGCAACTTCAGGTACGTGTGTACGTGTGTGTATATGGTTAGCCTATACATTTTATATAATAATTAAATTAGCTTAATATGTATAGTTAAATAATGAATAGTTTATACTTTTTTAAGTAATACTCTTTAGTTTACGTAAATTTTATGTTTTTAATTATATTTTTGTTCTTGCTTATCTATACTTTTATTTTATATTTGTATTATGTATTCTTTCTCTGTAAGAAATTAAACTATTAATTAAAAGCAAAAATTTTAGAAATTCTGTAGTTTAACTGTGAGGTTATTTTCTTAGATAAAATCTTTTTAGTGATAACGTTTTTATTTTAATGTTTTATGTTTATTTTTATTTGGAAAAGTAATAGTTTTTAATATGTGGTTAAGTGAAAGACAAGTCGGTGCTCACGTCTTAACATTGCCGAATGTAAAAATAAGACGAATAAATAAATAGTAACAATCAATAACGGTTCTAATTACACTTAGAACACTTTTTTGGATCGTTAAAAACTATTCATGCTTAATTTAAAACACGCATTTGGCAATTTTAACTATGACAACATGTAGTTTGGGGACTATACAGATATTTTTTTAACAGAGTTATGTTCAGTGGCAGTAACACCAAGAAAAATAAGCAGAAAAGGAAAAACAAATTTAAATTATTGTAACAACATAGAAGCCACCAAACATTAAAACCACCAAAAGAATATACTCTGTGTATAGTATTGTAAACAGTATTTTAAAACAGTTCTATGAGGTCCAGAAACAGTTGTTTGGTCCCAATAACAACACATAACATATTTGTCTCTATATAAAAAGTATAAATTAGACATGAGTACCGAAATGAGTGTTAAGGACTATCATTTCAACCCAGTGTTCCATTTTAATAACAAAGTGGGTTACCATCAACTACCTTGATACCAAACACAAATCGTTCATATGCAGTAAACTTAAGGCAACGATTTTTTATAGACTCTGGAAGCTCCTTGTCTAAGACAGTAGTGAAACACAAACTTAGTAAATGGTGAATAGGTCCTAGAGAATTCACGGAAGCATGAAGTATACACGCCAGTATTTCTAGGGCTAATAGTCTGAAGAGTGACGAAAATAGTAGCACCCAACATCTACACTGACTCCACGAATAAACGTAGTTGTACTCAGGAAATTGTCACGGGCAGTAGACTGGCAGAAGTCAGGGAAATATGGAGTGTATATGCCAGTTAAATTGGTGCTGACTTGCCTGAAGGGTGACAATAGTAGCACCCAACATTTAAGCTGAATCCACGAATAAGCGTGGTTGTCGTTAGGAAGTTGGCAGCTGAAGTCGACTGGCAGAAGTCCGGGAAGCACGGAGTGTACACCGTAGTTATTCTGGTGTGGACTTGCCTGAAGGGTGACGACTATAGTGGTACCCAACATCCTCGCTGACTCCACAAATAAGCGTGATTGTTCTCAGAAGGTGGCAGCTGAAGAAGACTGGCGGAAGTCAGGGAAGCACGTATTGTACACGCCAGTTATTCTGGTGTTGACTTGCCCGAAGAGTGACGACAATAGCGGTGTCTCCACGACTGATCCTAGCCGACGGCAGGAGGTTAACAGCCCTCCTGGTGACGTCACGCCTAGAGCAGCTTCACCACTGAGGCTCCCTCTTGGCGTGGTAGCCAGTAGGGGAGCCGGCCGTCGAAGCGAGAGGGTCGCCGCTTCGATTCTGGCTGCGCGCGTCGCTGCGTGGCTCCCCCGTCGCTGAATACCAAAACTGCGTTGCGCGAAAACTCTGTCGCGAGGGAGGAACCGCTGCAGACTTTCATCGTTCATTTTCGCCATGTTAGTTGTGTGCGTGCTACCCGAGTTACAACGTTCGCAATCATCTTGTGGGATGGCTTTCAAGTAAGTAAATATATATATATATATATATATATATATATATATATATATATATATAACTTCAGTGTTTATAATTTATTTATTGAAGATTGGAAAATAAATTTAAAAAATAATCAATAACTTAAGTTTTAAGCGCACAAATTTATATGCATGTCTATTTTCATTTCTGTAAATTAATATTTTTTACCCTTACAATTATTCGAATAAAATCTTATTTAATTTTTTTAATTCCTGAAAACACATACTTTGTTTGCGAATTCCCTTACAGCAATCAATGTATACGAAAAGTTTTCGAAAAAAATTTATTTTGATTGTTGCTTTTTTTGTTTTGCAGGCTGTTGAGTTAACTATCTAAAGACATTTAAATATTGCGTATTATTGTTTTTTCTAATCGAGATTAATTTCTTATCATGTTATTAAAAACACGTAAATGAAATGGACAAGGAACATTTTCGAAATATCCTTTACTACCGTTATGAATGATGAGCGTTCGTGTAAAGAGTCGTTAATTGTTAAGAGGTTCCTGACAGAGACCCAATTGAGATGAAATTATTTTTTATGACGTTTCAGCATGTGTTGTTTCAGCTGTCTTCAAGGGTTTCAACTAAACACATTAAAAATATCGAGCACATAAGCATTTATTACACAGTGGCCTTCAACCAGTAGCCGAAAATCTGTTTTCGTTAAGGTGATATTGAATCAGCATATTGAACCAAAAATATTCGAAAGCAAAAATACTTAACTGATACCAATTAATTAATTTAATTGTATTACAATTACAGGTATTCCGAAAGTATTTCTTTATTTCAATATTTTCCATTCTTCTTGCATTCAAGGAAGGTTTTAACTAATTAAGATTGTTGCTGGCAATTAAAATGTATTCAACCAATTATTCTATAAATTATATATACTTAGGGAAGTTTAATTTAATAAAAAATCAAAACATATTCTTAACCACATACAAATTATATTTTGCAAATAAATTAATAGTTTATTTTAATTTTTTTTTAAGTATTTTGTCTTAAAATCAATACTTTTATTTTGAGGAATTAGAATATATTTTGTCAATACCAGCGTTTAAATTATTACATAGGCTACAATAAAATATTGTTAGCCATTTTTAAAATAATTTAAACAAATTTTAGACACATTATCAGGGCTTATGTTATACAATACTGATTCTTTGTAGGTAAGCGGAATGTAAATTTAATATCTTCTATATATTTATTTTCTTCTTTAAAAAAATTAATAAATTTTTGAGAAATCATTGAAAAATTCGTTATCAATTCTTTGTGAAAAAATTCTGTAACAACCGACCCAATTTTACCAGATTCACAACGGACTATTTTGGTTACTAAAACACGATAATTCGATAATTTTAACTATAAATGACAATGAACTTTTTTTATAAATTATTTCACACAATGTTAACTTTTTAGCAAATCATAAAAACAACAATTTTTAAAATGCTGTCTGTCACAGTATTGGCAAAAATCAACAAAAATAAAAACCATTTATTAAAAAAAAATTGTTAGATATTTCCGATTATTTTTTTCTAAAACATCTCTAAAAAAATAAAAACTAATTTTTATAAATTCATTAGGAAATATTTTTCACCAAAATAAAACTACGTTTGCAGAATCCATAAACTGTTATTTTTAGACACCAAACAAAGCATATTTTGTTATTATTGAAACTTTTGTGGTTCTCAAGCAATTATTCTGATGTCACTAAAAAAAATATATTTTGTGGTTGCTTGAGAGTTGATAAAATTTTCAGTGCGTATAATTAAACACATTGAACCCATGGCAAAAACTGTTTCGTAATCAAGCTAAGGGACAAAAATAGCATTTAAAACATTATATATGGTAAGAACATTAGGAATAATCTATAGCGACATTTTTAAAATGTTATTTCGTAAATAGTAACTGTAAATTTTAGCTGACTTGAGAAACTCTATTTCCAAATAATTCACATTGTTGGGTATATATTCCTTGTTTGTTTATTAACTTGCAAAAGATTCTAAGTTCAAGCCTAATATTTTGGTGGCTAGACCCATTTGCGACGGGTTTATCATAGCTAACATTTGTGTCGACTTGGCTGTACACAGATATTATCCAAAGTGTGAATTAATGTTCGTCTCACAATTTATACATGCTTTCACCGCAAATTATCACCCGCCAAGACAATGTAAAATGTAGCAAAATCGTTCGTATTTTAGACACTGGTATTTAAGCAAAATTTGAAAAATGGCACTGTTTTTACTTCAGAAAGTAATATTGAAATTCCATTTAGAATTTTGGAATTGCAATAAGAGCAGTGGAATTTGTTTTGTGGTAAAGATTGTAAGATAGAAAAGCGTTTGGAAATATTGAAGGAAAAACATCTATTCAAATAACTTACACAACCTTTGTAGATATGATTGACAATAGCATGAAAATTGGATAAGACAAGGGTCGGTGATAAATGTTTGTATATGGATGCAGTAAAAATAACTTTTTATTTTTAAATTTAAAATTAATGGCTAGGCATGTAGTCATGAGTTTTATTGGACATTTTCCATTACTTAGCATGAGTAAAAATAATAAATAACGCATGATAGAACAACAAAATTTTATAAAAATACACACAGTACAAAAGGTACTACACAGTCATAGGAATTGAGCAGAAGATATAGTAGTTAATTATACATAAAACAAATGGCCTAAACAAACAATCAAGCATAAATAACACCGGTATACATTAAGAAATAACGTTCGACGGTAAGTCCTTGTCAGTTTGAAGCTACGAAAAAAAATTATTATTTTATAAATGATAACTAAGGTAAAAATTCTTCACCCAGCAGTAAAAAATTAAAAAGCAAACGTCCTTAAATGTGAATCACAGTCTGACTGTCCAACTAGACCACCTTTGTAGGCTCTTCCAGCCAATGTTTCTCCTGAAGATGGGGACGGATTTTAGGCCCCGAAACGTCGTTAAGTCTTTTGTCATCTCAATTCATTCGTCAATTATCGTTGCGTCATCTTTGTTTGGTTTTATTCAGTTTGTCCATATTTTATGTCCATGGTCACATTTTGTTTTTTTCAAATATTATGGCCTTCCTCACAAATTGTTTGAATGTTATTTTTTTTCAATTGCTTCTTATTAACAATGATTTATCAGCCTTATCTACGTTATTTGCTAATGTACCAGTTTTTTGTCTTTTTTATTTGTTTGTTGGCTATTTGCTGAAGTCCCTGCTAAGGTCCAGGAATGTGTTGTAGGTTATTATTTTATTTGACAGCTAAACAATGATAAACCTCCATTCAAATTCAAACAGAAAAAAAAAGACTTTGATTGGGAATAGAAACAAAGGAAGGTAAACATTTCAAATGATTGACGAAAACATTTAGAAAACGTTTGGAAATGACAGAGTGAATTGTAGAGCAGCCATGAGGCTACTAATCAAGTAGAAACGTTCTTTTAATTATTTATTTCAAAAATTATATGTAATAATAAAAAACTGTTTTAACATTCTAAAAAACATCTTAATCAAAATTTCTATTGGCACTAATTCCGATCGCATGGGGGGAATAGTTAAGTACGTGGTGGGGGAGCCGGTAGAGGAGAAGGCAGGGGAGAGGCATAAATGACGTAGCATGTAGCATACTTGCAAACTTGCATGCTTCACACTTGCATGCTTGCACACTTGCATACTTTCTCGCTTGCATACTTGCATACTTGCACACTTTCATACTTGCACACTTGCTTGCTTGCAAACTTGAATACTTGCTCGCTTGCATACGTGCATACTTGCACACTTTCATTCTTGCACACTCGCATGCTTGCACACTTGCATACTTGCTCGCTTGCATACTTGCTTGCTTGCATACGTGCATACTAGAACACTTTCGTACTTGCTCACTTACATGCTTGCACACTTCACTTGAATACTTTACACACTTTAAACTCGCATACTTGCATATGTTTTTTTTTTACCTGTGACCTCAGCCAAGGAGAATTATGTTTCCTGCACCAAATAATAGAAAAAGACGTTTCACTTCTGTCACACGTGGACTTCACGCACACATTATTTTTATTTTTCAGTATTAAAATATTTGGTAATTATTTATCTCAATGTTTATTTCGTATTAGCATGCTAAAATTTAATGATGGAGCATACATATATTTGAATTATTATTTAATGTAACAAAAGATTTTTTAAAACTCTTAACAATTTATAAAAAGTGAATACATAAATTAGTTTAACACTGATGTATTTATATTAAATAAAAATCGTAAGTAATAATTCAATATCTCATTCAAAATATTAAACGTGTTTACGTATTCGAAAACTATGCTTTATCTATGAGTCTATGGAAATAACAATTAATTTCGTTTACTTTATGTAAGGCAGCGTTTAAGAATTAACATATAATGGAGGTGAACAAGGTCTTAGAATGATTTTTGTGCTTGGACGTCACACAAAAATCAATTCCAATAACTAATTCATAGTGTCACAAAATTGATTATATAAATATATCGTAAATTTTTTTCATCCTAATACATGCTATGGTTTTTAGTGTAGTCTTTATTCTGATAAACATAAAACACTTCATAAAGTTATTCCTATTCTTTATCTAGACAAAACACAATTGACAGTATTCTTTGATTAAAATTTTTATAAGTTTGTTTTTACACTTTATTGTTTATTCGTAGTAAAATCAACATCTATGTATATTGAGATGGTAGACATTTCTCGTAAATTGATAAAAGGCAACAATTCGTGAAACATAACATAGATTAAAAATTAAATATGAAATGTCAGATAAGGTGGCAAAAGTAGTCAATTCATTGACTGCTATCGTCTCCAGACATTTTTGAATCCCAAAAAAATATTATAAATATACAGTAAGAAACTATTCAGAAATTACGCTTTGATTTTTTGCAAATTTTTTATATTAATTTTACAATCGGACCATAGTTGTAATATTAAAATCATTAACAAGCAAATATATCTCATAGTTAAAAGTTTTATGGGCTATTTCCCTAATTTGTTTTAACACCTAATTTTAATCAAGTACATTGAAAAAAATGTAATGTATTTCAGCTGAAAAAGTATATTAGAACTCAAGACATAATTTATATTCCTACAGCTGTGGATAGTATTATAAAAAAAAACAATTTAGCTCTAACTAGCCATATCAGTTTGTTTAGTATTCAGTTTTTGTTGTTCATGTGGTCATTTATAATATAAAAACTATTTTTAATGTATAACCATACTTATTGATTTGTTGAAATCATATTCCAAAATCGAATGTCTATACTGAAAAAAATATAATCCTAATCTCTGAGAATTATTTAATGTATTTTTCTGAACAAATAAACACAGTCTATCGTAAAATATTTTATCTATCAAGTTTACAGCTAACTAAATGAAATTTACAAAACCTTAACTATCCTCCATTTTAAATTAAATTACTGATGAAACAGGTGTCCTTTGCCATATCTCTTACATCAAGAAATTATTTAGTTAATTTCGGACGTCAATCTATCGATTTGGAATATTTTTTTATGTGACAAAATAATGTATTAAACTCATTCAAAATTATTTCAACCATATTTTTATATACTTAACATATTCGCCACCTTCCATGATTTAAAGAGAAAATGTTTGTGTCTAAAGGATGATTTAATATTTTAGAAACTTTTTTGAATTTCATGTCGATCTCTGTTTCGCCAGTGAAATTTTGCAAAGTCCCTGCAACGGATATACAACTAAATGCTTGGGTTTGAAACTGTCTCTGTTTAACGTCAAAATACTGACTAAAAATCAATGTTTCATACTTGACATATATTTTCAGACCTCAGTGTTTTATGATATTTCGCTGTGTGCGTTGTGTGAATTGTTCGAAGCTATTATAAACTAAACCGTTGTGATTCTTAGTTAAGTACTTATATTCGCTAATCAATTTTGATGAAACACTTAATATGACACTCACTTCACTTGAGTCTCAAAAATTTAATCAAATTTGGTTCAGCGAGACCTGCTTAAAAATACGGGGAAGGGCAAATATAACTGACACAAAGTCACATCCAAAAAGTTGAAATCACAGTTTTTTTTCTGTCCCCGGAACATCTTTCAGGCGAACTTCAAAAACTTAATTGATTAAATAAAAGTTTACTGGTGGTTGAAATAAGACTATGGTTTTTTTACTTGTGTGTAATTAATTACTTTTTACCTAAGAGTATTTTGTGCTCTAAAGTAATTAGAATAATTTTTTGAACTCGTTAAATATCCGTGCTATCTCTGAAAACTGTGGGTGTGAAATTCACTTTTCCAAGATAAATATCGCTGTGTATACTTTTTCTTATAAATTTATTTTCTAAAATATCTTTGTGAAATACCGCGTGAATTATTTAAAACCTTGTTGAATGTATTGCATTGATTTTTCATTTCAGTTAGCGTCAAATTTGGGGCCACGGAATCGTAGTGGTACAAACAAGCGCTTCTTTCAAATGTTCTCAGATTTGAAATTCAGCCATTAGGAAGTGTGACATTTCTTTTTTTGCAAGCCAACAATATTAAAGTTTTAACGTTCCTTGCCTCAGCCACGTCGACTCGGCTTGCACTTGTCACGAAAAGAAATGTCGGATTTGACAATAAACTAAATTCATTGGCGTTCGTAAGCAGTCACGCTTTGTTCGACTCTTGTAGGAATTGTAAACTTAAATGCCTCGTGAGTCTGGCTGTTTTCCGACAGGTTTGCCTGCCTGTGCTTATTATCATTTAATATTTATAAAAAAATGCAAGTTAGAGCTAAGGACGACAATCGCACGCGCATCAATTGCGGAGTGGCCATTGCTTTAAGCATTTACGCGCAGGGCAGTGAGTGAGAAAGCAATTGTTAATTTATTTATTTTGACACTAACTAAACTAATCACAAGATCGTTTTAAAATAGGTAGTGTTTTAATGGATTACAAAAAAAATAACTAAATTTAACTCTGAAAATGTTTCAGCATACCACAAAACTAGAGACATGCAAAACTCGCGGTTTCGATGGCCTTCAGGATAGACTGCACATACCCCTGTACACTCGGACAAATAACGCAAGTTCATTGGCTGCCGACTTGTAAGTCGTCTCAGCTGGTTTGTCTGTGATTCGATACTTCTTTGGTTGAGGGTTTATAACTGGTTGAGATTCGTCCAGATGAACAGTAAGCCAATAGCAAAATTATCTAAGAGGTTTGTTTGAAGTCTAGTCCATCACCGAATGAATCCGCGAATTTTGCAGGTCCTTAACTATTACACAATCAAATAACGCGCAAAACGTAATTTAATCACTATTATATAGAATATAGTAGTTAAATATTTTTTTAACTTTCGTATTGACAGTATATTTGAACAGTTATGTGATGCGTGAACCTACGAGTTCAAATCCAGTAGCACGTTCTTAGTAACGTGAGTGAGGACTGCCCATTTTTGCCGTGTTATGGGCCTTACAATAATTATTCACCAAAGGCTTAGGCAAAATCTTGAAAATAGGTATCCCAAGTAGTCTGATTTTTATTCCCACGCAAAAATGAGCTGCAAAACGACCGTCTTTTTTTTTAAAAAAAAGTAGGCCCCTACAGTGCAATTTTCAAGTCAGTTTTGTGATGACCTTAACGGACTCGCTATTCGTGGTATTTTAGAATCGTTTAACGTTACTACACGTGAGCCAATTTATTTTATCGTTGAAATTTTTTTATTTTTGTGTGTTTAAGGAGGTAATTTCAAAAATTATTTTGCAAGTACAATTTCATGATGTTTTACCAAGTTTAAAATAAATCTAAATGCCTGTAGATTTTTATAAATAACTTATTTTAAAAAACTATTTTAAAATGTTTTTTTTTTTTAATTTTCGTTAAAAATTTCAAGTCTGATGTATATTTTTACTGTAGAATTAAATGGCAATTGGCTTTCATAGCACTCAAGCGAATAATAATTATTATTAATAGTTCGCGTTTGTTTGATTCCTAACATCACGCGATTACTACTGAAAATATGTTGATGAAAATTTCTTTGTTAGTTAGAATTTTAATTTACTTAAAACATTACATCTTGGTGAAAATACAACCTTAATAGTGTAAAAGCGCGTAACATGTTTTTTTATATTATTTAAAAAAAAACATACATACGAAGTTCATAAAGTGGTGTTTCATAATTTTTCCCGAACTTATACCCCTGAAGGGTGTGTAAGAGGATTTATTAGTTTTATAGAAAAAATCATGTTCTTGAAGGTAATCAATTGATATTAAGATATTGTGTTTGTAAAGTAAATAAACTTAAACTTTAGTAGTCTCCAAAATTGCACACATAAGGTTTTACATCAAAATATCTTTTCTCTGAAGCAATCAATAAGAAGTAAAAAAAAAGAAGAAAAAGACATCGATTAAGCTACGTAGTAAGTAGTATTTTCTCTTCTTTTGTTGTTGTTTTTGTATTGTTTTTTGATAGCTAAGGGGTTGGAGTTTAAAATATTAAAAAAAAATCTCAAAAAAATCTGTCTGATTAAAATTTATTGGGTAATAAAATCAAACATGTTATTACTAAATGTTTCTCTGTACCTTATTCTACCATCCTATTTTTAAGGGGGTGATAAAAGGGCTAAGTTAAAATATACAAAGTGTAAAGTTGCTAACTGAGCTTGCATTTTCAAAATCAGACTGCTTAGTAGATGAAAAGAATGTAAGTGAAGTTTAATAAGAAAAAAATAATGAAGCCAAATATAAATAAGCGAATTTTAAATAATAATTATAAATACATACTTAAAAATTTACCAAATTAACTCAACAATGATCGGAAATTTCACATGCATTATGTGTACAGTGAGTTAATGTGGTTTTATGACGTAAAATTCAAATATACTACCCTATCAATGTGACAGGTTTTTAAACTAATCATGACTAACACACAAAAAATTGTACTTATTAGAGGTTTCACCATGTTTGCATTTCCATTCCTACAGGTGTAAATGAGGCATTTTATTTTTTGTGCAAAATATATCGATATCCACTAAAGTAGGAGATTATAAATTTGACATTATAAATATAATTTGAAGTGGTTGAAAGTTTCTTGTCAAATGTTTGAAACTTTTCTCATTAGGTGTTAAAACCTGTAGCAGTTAGGGTTTGTTAGGGCAACGGATAATGCCAAATCCAAAGTTGTGCGAGGTGAGTATTTTCACACACAGTTCATACTTAAAATTGAAAATATAAACTAGCTTTTCTTTCAATTCCACCCCTGTAGGAAAAGAGAGAAATTTTCTTGAACTAACTTTATTTTGTTCAGGCCTTGCAGTGTACCTACTTATAAGCAAGCTATTAAATATTATTAGAGACCTGCAAAATTCGCGGATTCATTCGGTGATAGACTATAATTCAAACACATATACCTATTAGATAATTTTGCTATTGGCTTACTGTTCATCTGGACGAATCTCAACCATTTATAAACCCTCAACCAAAGAAGGATCGAATCACAGACAAACCAGCTGAGACGACTTACAAGTCGGCAGCCAATGAACCTGCCTTATTTGCCCGAGTATACAGGGGTATGTGCATTCTATCCTGAAGGCCATCGAAACCGCGAATTTTGCAGGTCTCTAAATATTATATCTGTGAAGTGAGTTCAAAATAAAAAGGCAAGTGTTTCAAAATTTTAAATATTTTTGTCTTAAAATTGTAAAGAAATAATATTTAATGATTATAAAATTAGGGGTTGTATCCAAATTTAAAGAAATTGGATTCGTGTAAGTTAACATAATCTACTTCAAAACGAAATAGTAACCTGATTTATAATTATGTACAATTTTTCTCCCTTATGTAGTGAGACTGAGATTTAATTTTATAACATTAAATATGTGTTCAAATACACTTAAACAGGAGATCAGAAATTGTAACTCGTATTCAACATTGAAAACAAACAAGCATTTTATACATCATCACTTTAGAAATTCCAGCTGTAAGTGATTTTGTAAGAAATAAAAGTATATACAGGTTGTCATATAGCTCAGAGTCAAGTCGAGAACAGTAAATAAGCCAATTTATCATGGTTCTAAATAAAAAATCAAAAAATTCCAAATTTTCGTAGTTTCTAATTGTATGAATTTTTTTTTCAACAGTTTTTAAATCCAAACCCTGCAAAAAAATTATTAGGTACTGCGAAAAAGAATTTTTTCTATCCATCACAAATAAGCCTAGTACTGATAACAATTTAACATAAAAGAAAACATGCTCTACTTGAAATGAAAAAAAAAACCTCTAAGGCTTTGCGGCATAAAATTTTTTATCGGACAAAATGGAACACTTATACTTCAAAAAAAATACTTTGCAATCATAGCAAGTTATTTTAAAATATGGCTAAATTAAACAAATAAATTTATAAATTTGCAAAGTAATTTTATTAACGTGAATAGGCAAAGTTACCCTATTAAAACTTGTTGTCGCATAAGTAGTGCAAACCATTTTTTTTTGCTTAAAAGTATAATATTTTTAATTTTTTTTAATAGTAGGGTTATTTAAGATTGCGTAAAAAATATTTAGTCTTAGTATCTAACAGGCATAATTTAGTGCAGGATGAGGAGTCAAAAACGTTTTAAAAAATGCCTTTATTTTAAGATACAAACACTTTTGGATTTTTTTAAAATCCAAAGCCTTGATAAATTGGCCTTTCAACTGTTCTCGGCTCGACAAATAGTTATGGGACACCCGGTTTTATTTCTTGTTTATTATTTCTTATTTCTTGTTTCTTCTTTATTTCTTGCCTACATAAGTTAAAATTTAACTAACATCCTGCTATTTGTGCGAGCGAAGAAGTAGACGCTTAGCTTCTGTGATACATAATTTTTTATTAACCTATTACATCAAAATATTTAAAAAATTAGATTTAATTGATACATCTCTGAAATAATGACTTACCTAAATCTTTTAAAATTTTGGTTTTCATGAATTTTGGTAGTACAAAAATATATATTAATAAAATATATAAAAAATACTATGGTTTTATCACAAGGACTAATATATATATATATATATATATATATATATATATATATATATTCAATCAGGCCCATACAGGTTTTAAGATTATTAAATGAAATTATTTAACAATGAAAAAGTTTCGAGCAATCATAGGAATACATAAGGAATTCAATTTAAATAATGGGCAAAATAATAATGGAATTATAGAATCACGAAGCGGCACAAATTCCCAAAGCTTCACGCGTTGCAGCCAGATATGTGAGTGCGTCTGTTTGGTGCTTTGCGCCCGCACATAAGGGTGACTGGGCGGTCGACACGCGCCTTGGTGCCACCCCTATCGGCACTTCGGACCGGCCCGTCGCATGCTTGTTCGTTGGCAGTTGACGTGGTGTTTTGGGGAAGGGGGATAAAGGTCTATAGCTACATAGAGTTACATGCAATCACGTTAAAAGGTAATATCCTAAATTACTTTGCTTCTAATTTTTTTATGTTTTCACATTATCTACATAGTAAAACTCTTAACACGGACTGACTCAAATACAACGCAGATAATAAACCTGTGGTTGTAGAAGCATGCAGTATCGCATAGGATTTCCTTATACAACGTACGTATGCACAACGAATTTTTGAAAATCCATTTCCTAAGGGGGTTATTTAGGGTATGAAAGTTTGTATGGAATTTTGTCATTTTTGAAGTTATAAATATGGAAATTGGTGTTCAGGCTTCTGTTTATAAATAAGAGTCAGTTGTGTCAGCGTTTTTGGTAATTCATTAAAAATTAGGATCAAATGAGGATCGGGCACACAGCTAGTTTTAAATAAATTCATAATTTAACCATATGAAATTTTTTTTAAATATTTTTTCTGATAAAAATATTCTTTTTTTAAGTTTTTTATGAACTTAATGGGAAACGTTTGTCAGTCCTACAATGAATGCAAGCATGGAATTGCGTGGTATTCATTTTCAGTATAATATTCATAAATCAATCAAAATGTGGTTTTCCCAAAAGCAAAAACAGCCTTAGTTTTCAGGGTATGGGGTAGACCTCATTGTTATTAATTTATTTATGATATACTAAAATTAAGTGTTTGAATACGAAGGCTACATACGAATGATCAATCCAAAACCACCCGATTCCTTGCTATCTGTACATGGTAGGGATGACTTAAAATTTGCGTTTAAGTTCATAGTAACCATTAAATGAAGACTTGTTACGTAGAAAAATTATATCATAAGCATTTAAACATGGTTAAACTATTAATTAATTTAAAATTAGGTGCAAAACACAAAATATCAGAAGAAAAATGAATTAGGATACTACCGGCTTAACTTCATTGCATAAAAAACAAGTCGGTATTGATACTAGTCATGTAATGAAAGTCATCGAATGATGCATGCAATGGGGAAGGTTGATGAAATTTTTTTTTGACTTACACCATTTCAGTATTCCATTGGTCGTCATACATATATCTCAAGAAAGGACAAAGAAGTAAATACACAAAAACACAGAAAACAGCCAAGTTCAGCCGATAACAAAAGTTAAATATGCAGGAATATAATAAATATACGTTGGCTCCATTATAAATCTCCTAGATTGGTTTTTAGAGCAAGGTAAAAGTTTCGGATTTATACCACCTTTGTATGGTAGATTTTCCATAAAAAAATATAGGTGAATGTATTTTATAACACGGTAAGGGACGTTACTGAAATTTATTTAATTTGTTGTAAAATTTATTTTGTTAAAAACATTGTATGTTAATTTATGTGTATTGGAGGGAGGGGAGAGTAGGGAGGGAATTTATTAAAAGGGGAAAAATAGTAAGGAGAGGTCAACAATTGTATGCATTCTACAGTTGTATAAGAGATGTGCTAGGAAGATCAGAGCAATAGATGCGACGTTTATGAGGAGTATATTGGCAGTTACAGGATCAGGAATGTGATGGTGCAAGCAATAGCAGAGATACAGGACTTGAATTATATCATGGAAAAGACAATAATGCGATGATATGGCCATACTCAGAGAATGGGAAAAGAGAGGCTGCCTAGGAAAATAACGGAGATAAAGTATACACGAAGAAGGAGCCAAGAAAGATCAAGGAAGAGGTGGGAAGAGAAGATAGTTAAAGAAGTGCAGGAGAGAGAACAATGGAACAGAGTGACGGAGGTGGCATGCATGGATGCATTTTTCTTTGCTGACCCAACCGCAGGATGAAAGAAGGTGATGATGATGATTATGATAATGAGTTCGCTAACGGTTAGAGACGTTGATAAATCTTCTAAAT
Source organism: Bacillus rossius redtenbacheri (assembly GCF_032445375.1). Classification (NCBI taxonomy): domain Eukaryota; kingdom Metazoa; phylum Arthropoda; class Insecta; order Phasmatodea; family Bacillidae; genus Bacillus; species Bacillus rossius. Next base: position 32,905,282 of record NC_086331.1, read on the forward strand.
AATATAATAAAAAATGTGTTACTTATATCAAAGTTTTCATATTTTTGAACTAATGAGCGGGTGTTTGAAGTTTCTCTGACTTCGAGGTCACCAAAGACGGACAATAGGTTCGAACGTCACGATGGCGCATCGACGAAATGTGATCGTGGGGTATGAGCGAAAGCACCCCGAGGAAACCTTGCAGTTTTAAGGTAAAGTCCACCACTCCCCCCCCCCCCCCCCCCCTTTCTACTAAAAATGCAGCCATTTTCCCCGGTGGGATCGAGCTGGCCAAACTTATAGCGTTTAAAATTTACGAGTTTTCGTATTGAAAGCTCCCGTGTCAATTCATTGCGCAATAAAAATATTTAATATTTTATTTTCCAAGGTAATCAAATATCGTAAATATAATTGCGTAAAGTACATTCGTTTGTTCAAGTAAATGCTTAAAAAAAATGCAGTAATTGAATTGGAATGGGGATAATTGGCGAAACAAACGACGGAAGCAGTGGAAGAGTAAGCTGGGTGTGGGATGATTGGGGTGGGGTGGGGTCAGCGATTTTTTTCTTCAGCCGATGGCATATAAAGCCCATTCGCTCTAGGGGCGTGTTTTGTTCGCAATTGATTGACAGTACTCGCGCATGCGCGGTGACGTAGGCTGCGCGAGATTTCGTGGTCGCGAGCGCTGGAGTTACAATCGATTTATGGCGTATCCATCGATTCTTCAGGAGATCGATTCACCATCATTCTCTTCGTGAAAAATTCTGTCTATTGTTTTACATGATTATTTAACTATTTCTTAGGTCTAGATAGTCTGACTCACTAAATTTCTCCTTCCAAAAACCTTATTTTTTAACTGTAGGCCTACCTACTCATAAAAAACGAACGATGTAATGTTGGAGCAAAGTCTGTGTCACGTAACTTGTCTAAAATTTGAAAGTTCTCTGAAGTAGTACCTATAGTACCAATTCCGATCGTCCGATCGTCACTTGCGAAGCAACACATGGATTTTGTTCATGAGTGCTGACCACCACATGAATTAGTCTGCAAAAACTGTTGGAACTCTAGCAAAATGATACGAAAACCATTAGTAGGTCTACTACTTTTGAGAACTGTACAACTTGAGACAAGAGTTATGATAGAGACTACAAGGAGAAAAATAAGTGGCACAGAGGGACAATGTTTCAGTGTAAATATAAAAATTCAAGACTCAGTGTACATATAAACACATGCACTACAGAAGGGGAAAAAAAACTTTTCTCTTAGGGAAATATTTTGTGCTATTCATTTTTGTGACTGAGTGTTCAAATTTTACGAGTTTTCCCGAAAGTCTGCTAGTGATCTCCGTGCAACATATTCTTCCCACCACTTAACTGTTTAAGCTACTCAAATCTAACGTAGAAAAGAGGAAAGGTCAAAAAGATACCTTAATCCGAGCGAACAAACTATCCGCCAATAGAACTGTCGAAAACTTTTGCAATGGCAGTCACAGGTGGCGCTTTTAAGGTTATTAATTCTCGTAGCATCGTTTTGATATTTCAATACTTACGCTTTTATCAATTTTCAGCTTCAAATTACTACTTTACCTTTAACTATTTTAACAAAGCCGTGTTTTAGTTTGTATAAGTGATTGTAAACAAACACCCATACGATGATTTTAAGAGTTCTTTGAGGTACACTCTGTTGAGAAAAATATATTTTGAAATTTTTTACACATGTTTCAGCGAACTTTCACATATTCTTTAATGAATGATAAAATTAGTTTCTGATGCATGGTAAAATAGCCTGACTCCATATGAATCAGCCAGGTTTTGCCTCGTTTATTGTGTCACGATATTCAGGTGTCACGGTCTGAACATTAGATGTAGCACTATTAAAATAAATTACACCTATTCTTAAACTGTGTAAAATGTGTATACCAATGATAGAGTCAATCGTAAAATACAAGAATCGGACTGCATCCGACTTTAGTCCAAGGGCGTAACGATCATGAGGCAAGGATAGTGGGTTCTAGCACAGACTCCCGTCGTATCTCACGTTCATGAGCACCGAATCGGTATGCAGTTGGTTCGGATCCTTTTATGGACCAATCATGTGATGCCCCTGTGCAGTTGTTGTGTCCGTGTAGCCTCGTCTACACTAGCAATGTCCCAAATTGTGTCCGACGGACAATGATCGATGGTTGGTCCACGTGAGCCTCTGACGTCGCTGGTGATGTTGACAGCAGTCCGAATATCCCTGGTCTTCTCCAACTTTTGGCCCCAATCTGTGCCATTTGGTAGCATAGAAGAGCACTCGTGATGTTTGCAGTTCCCTGTTCCCGTTTCAAAAACAAAGTGCTCTAAAATAGAAATAAATGTCTAAATATTGTTGCACTCCCACAATTTTAACAAGTTAAATGAATATTCAGAACTAAGCTGCGGTCTCATATACAATGCATTCAGAAAAAAAAAACAATCGGAACACATTGTTTTGGCGCTCTTTATTTTTGCGCTCTGGTGATGACTTTAGAAATCAATAGATTCGGACGTGGCAATTTTAAACGGGAAAGTTTCCCGTGTAACTATGGATAATAAGGATGAATACACGGACCGCCTACAGGTTTGGATTGATGTCTACTGTTAAGAATTTTAACCTTAAATTTACGAGGAAAACTGGTTAAAAATTATCCGGGGATCTTCGTAAATTTACCGTTATCTTGTTTTAATTTACGGATACTTAGTTCATTGATTTTAAACACGAATCCACGAAAATAATCTTGTTATACTAGCAAAACATTCAAAAATTTGTTAATACAGCTACAAAAAAAACTTTTATTTCTTCTACGTGTGTGTGTTTACCATAAAAATAGAACTCGGAAATCAAAAAACGGCTTGATTTTTAAAAAGATCCAGCTATCTGAAATATCGAAGAACCTTTTTTTTTTTTTTTTTTTTTTTGTGAATTCTTCACTGAAATTCCGTAAATTTACTGTAATTTCAAAGTGTAGATGAGCCTTGTATGTAGCATTCTATTATTGAAGTCCGAAACCATCATTAACTTGCGATATGCCAAACAGAAATTTTAAAACCAGCAGCCGTTAGCAATTGCGTATTCGTCCGTTAGCTAATAGTAGTTTAACAAAAAAGAATGTGAGTTAAAAAAATAATTTAGTGTAATGTATTAATTTGACGCTGAACACATTTGATCGAACTGGAATGCAATGAGCCTACTTCCTTATCGTAGCCGCATGCACGTCGGCTTTCTACGTGAGAGGTCATGCAATCGAGACCCGGTTAAGTAATGGGTGTAAATTGGTAACCGTCAAACTTTGTCATAGACACTTAAAATCAATTGAAACGGTCAAAAAGTCAATAATAAGTCATAAAATGTGTTATGGTTGGCTCGTTGGTGATTAAAAAATTACCATAGAGTCAAATATAAGAATAGTGAGTACGTGGAATCCACGAGCGGTCAAGTGAAACTTCTGGCTTATTAGGTACGGATAGAGATAAATTATTTACGTTTTCAATCACACTATTCTCATTAAATGAATGATACCTTTTGAGTTAATTGCACAAACAAAAACTTTTTTCCACGCGAATAAATAAATGACACTTTAAATAAAATAAAGGAAATATGTCAGCGTCAATCGTTAGCCGTTACGAAAACTGAGGAGTAAACTAACACAGGCAGCGTTACGAAAGTTCCGTAGCATCACTGCTGCTTCATTTCTACCTCCCCCTGCTTGCTTCCCTTCCGGCCGTTACAACTAGCATATAGCATGCTACGCTTCGTACCTATCCCCCCCCCCTCCTTGTCTTCTTCCCTTTCGACCGCTAGCGCTTGCGTTGGAGTGGCGTCGCCGCCGACACACTCCCCCCTCTCCCGGTCCTCTATTCCCCTCATGCTATCGGAATTTTCGTACCGCTCAAAAATTGTTGCCCACTCAGCAATGAAGCTTCACTTCAAAAATTATAAAAAATAGAAGTTGTACAGTGATTAAACAACTGGACTCGCATTCTAGCGCGACCCGGGGTCATATTGCACTTCCGTCCATCCTGGTGTCGGTTTTCGATGGTTTTCTCAAAACCACTTCCAGGCAAACGCTGGGAATGGTCCTTCGCAAGAAGCCATGGATGATCCTACTCTCAGTTTCTTTGAGCTGTCTGGTCCCATGTGACATGGACCTGGACGAGGCCAGACACTCAACAATGTAAAACAATGCACAAGTATTGAAACACTATGCCCTTAAGGCCCCTGTCCACCCGAGCCACGCGATCTGAAAACTGCTCTAGATATCCGAGTGGGATCAGTTTATGAAATGCATTTAGGAATGCGCTGAGAGCGGATGTTTTCGCATTTCGTTTTTAAACTGCTTTTTTAGGGGAGTGAGAAGTGCTAAAACGCGTGTTTTTAGACTTCTAGTCATGAAAAACCCGGGACAGATTCTTACAATTTTATCTTGATTCCTCCGCCATATAATGTTAGTTTACCACTCACATCTCACAGCTGCCCTGTGCTCGACGAGAATACTGCGCGCTAGTCCACAGACTTACATTAAACGCGGAACATAATTACAACGAGCCATGATATTTCAAAAAACTCGTCGATGTGGCAAATGCATCTGTCAAGAACATGGTTCTCTGACTGTTCTTTTGGCATAAAGAACGTTTAATGTTTTGGGCTAGAAAGAAAATCCCCCGCGGTCATGAAATATCTCGCAACCATCAAGTAAAAAATTAAAGGATATAACGATATGTAAGGAAAATAAGAATTCTTGTGAAAAACATTTAATTTCATTAGAGTAACTGTTTGTGCCACGAGGGGGAGAGACAAATACCTCGCAAGGTCCTCCAGCATTCTTGGGGACGGCACTAACGGTTAGTTAGTTAATAGTAGTGCGGGATGATACTAGAAGTGAATGGATCCCCGCTGAGGTTTTCTCTGTTGGCCTAGGTTCAGATTGGTGTGGGGTTCGCACTCCTTTAGCTTGGAGCAAGCTTGGAGGGTTCACTATCTCTGAGAAGAGCTGACGCAGTGAGCGGCGATACAGCCCTGGTTACTGGCCTGAACAGCGAGGAGGCCTCTACCGGACCACGGGTTCCCTGGGTGACTGATAAGTTCCAGAACGATGTTGGTAGACTGGGGTGGGCACCAGCAGCACTGATAAGGTCTGAGGTCTAAGGACACTGCCAACTGTCTGGTTACCTGGGTGAGCTATTGGTTTGAGGTGGTGACGATTCTGGGACGGGTCCTCAACTTCTCGTCATAGCCTTGGCTCTAACGGCTTTCTCGGTTTCGTAAACGGCGTATCCGTTTCCGTGCCCATAGATGTCCCAGCAACGGTAAGGCCTGCGGGGTGAGACGCTAGGTTAGAAAAAGAAGTAGGGAAAAACTCTTGTAACCATTAACTATATTACGTTACTAAAATAGGTATATACTGAAATATTTTCAGGAACCTATAAAATTCCTTTTAGTACTTGGAAGTTGGGTGTTCATTGAACAGTGTTGCTGAGCTTGAATCAAACACACGAGAATTAGAGAAAGGACAAATAATTACTACAATAAATTTCAAACCCAAGAATCTGACTAAATTTTTAAAATGGAACCAAAGTTTCTATAAAATATTACATAATAATTTTAGAGTTATAATAGTTTTCTAATTTTACCGTTAGCGTAAAAAACAAATTGCTGCTTTCAGGACAACCCTAAGTAAAATAAAGCGGCAAACAAAATGCCAGAGTCGTTGGCTCATAAAGTAACCAGAATAAAATACAATTAAGATTTTTAGACCATAAATGAATACAAAGGGTTTACAAAGAAGGCGTTGCACCCCTCATAAAGTAAAAAAAAATAAAATTATTCAAAAATTTCTGAAAATTTAAAGAATATTTTGTTTGTTGGTATTTGATATATTTGAGAAGTCACTAGGACTTCAACTATAGAATTTCTAATAACATTAGCTTATACAACTTGCAACTGTGACGTAACACTTATTCTCACAAACAATTGTTCAAATATGTTTAAATAATAATGTTTATCTTTATGTTATTTTTAAATATTTTACGACCCATGGACCATCATCCGACATGAAAGAGGTTTAATTTCGAAAAAAAATGTCCTCTCCCTCCTCCCACAAAATTTCCATTTTTTTTTCTATCTAGATACAGGTTTGAATGAATACCTATCATAGTTCACATTCTCCATTCCCAATGCTTCTTGTAGTATTTAGCGTAAAAGTGCGCTGTGCGGTACCCAACCACACGCAACATATAATCCACCTAATTGTAATTATCATTACAGTTACGTACCCAATTGAATGCTATGCTTTCGTGGTAACTATAGTAAGGAGTTTTGATACAAATGATTAAGTTTGTTAATCGCTAGTAGTCATAGTTGGTAAGAAATCAATGACAACCCTGATATCACCGTCAATGCAAGGGTCATTTATACCAATTATTTCACACAAGAAAAAAATAAGTTAAATGGCGCATTTTTAAGTATCGCCATTGCGCATGGAGAACATATATTTTTATTTTTCCCATTTGGTGTACCGCTAAATGGTGTCATGCATCGCCAGACACCCGCTTGCAGATCTGATGCTGGAACTGCTGTACTTTTGAAGATAGGAGCGAGTGTTCCAATTCGCTGTTGAGTTTGTGAACAATTCCAAACGTTTATACTAAAGACAATTTCAAAATAAAACATCAGGTTTATATAAGATTTCATTCATAACAAAAAATATAAGGTTGAAATTTTAAATTTTTTTTGATGTTATACTCTGTTAAAATTTTAATATATATTAACTATACGGATTTTATAACTACATAAATTTATAGTGTGTTCAAAGGTACATTTTACTTTGATGAAATCACTCTAAGCTACTTTTATTTTATAAAGTAGCTTATTTTTCAATTTGTGATATCTGCGCACATTAAATTGTCATTTAATTTTTCATATTTTACCTTTACACACTAAATTTAATTCCGTTGTATCCACAGAATAATTAACTTCCGCTAGTTTAATTTCATTACTTTTAATTTTTTTTAATCATTCAATTTTTTTAAAACAATAATTTGTTTTGTTTAAGTATATTAGTAGTTATGTTTTCTATTAATGAAAATAATTAAACTAAACTTTCAAATATTCACACTTATAAAAAATTTCACCATAATAATACGAAGAACCTTGGATTAAAATTATCCAGGGATCTTCGTTAATTTACGGTTGTCTTCGTAAACTAACGGGTGATGATTTCACTTGCATTGAGCACGAATCCACAAGAATAATCTCAGTATGCCACAAAAACATTCAAAAACTTGTTAAGGCAAAATCAAAAACACCCATATTCCTCACACTTGCCTGTTTACCTTGCTTACAGCGGAGCATGGAACTAGGAAGACGGAATATGGCGTAGTTTTCACGTAGTTTCAGTTGTCTAAAATTACGAAGAACGCTTCGTTTATATCAGGTGATTTCTTCATTGAAAATTCTGGAAATTTACTTTATGTATATTCTAACAGTGCAACCATCTACACTTTTCCCACAGGGATGTCTAGGTGAATATTTAGAACAATTTTTAAATAATATACTACAGCGATATTTTTCAACCAATAAAACTAGTATCATCTAATTTTTACTACCACAAGTGTGGATTTCACAAAATTTACAATAAACATACATTTATATTAAATTTAAATTTATGTCAACAGATTTTCCATACATGGATTTATTATACTTAATGTTTTTCCTTCTAAAATAAATCTAAATCCTGTTATGACCGTAGGGTGAATATAAAAAAACTTATATTCAATTTGATTAGATAAGAATATATTATTTGTTTTATAATAAATCCATATTTACATCCTCTTAACACCTTTAGGCAAGAAACAAGGAAACTGGTAGCAAAGAGTTTGTAGATTTAGTCTGTTTATTAATTATACCAAATAATTTAACTACCGCTTGATTAGATTTGGCCCTTTTATTTTTATAATAAAACAGAACTGACTGCCTTTTCACCCCTTTTGCGAAATAAATACAAAACAATTTTTTTAAATGATATGAAATTATCATATAAGTTTTTTTTGCTCAATTTCTTAACACCTGCTTGAAATTCTTCGGAGATATATGTATAATCATTTCTTATAAATTCAAGGTACTTTTAAATCCCTGACACCAAAATCATTATTTAAGTTAATCTTTCTAAGGTTCTTATCGCCTGCTTGACTTGCTTGGAAATATTATTCATTACTATTAAAATTAACTCACCCTCTTTCATCCTCTTTGTAGTCGAATTTAAAAAAAAATATTAGGACACACGACGTAACTCATTATGTAAATGTTTCATGCTCGGTTTATTTTCTATCACTTGATATGCTTTATAATTTTTTTATGAAACCAAATTTACTCCTTTTCTCCTTCTTTGTGGTATAGTTATAAAAATTATTTTAAATAATTCCCTATGCAACTCAAATACCAAATTAGTCATGTCAATTTTCTTACCTACCTATTCATTTGGTTCTGAGATATGATTTATTACTGTAAAAACTAACACACCCCTTTATCAGCTCCTTTGTTGGCGAATTGAGAAACAAATGCAACAATACGCTACGTTACTTTTATGTAAGTTATTCAAGCTCAGTTTTTAACTTCTCCCTTAGTTATTTTTGGAGATTTTAATATTTATTTAAAACCTAACTTACCCCTGTTTCACACCCTAAGCAGTCGAATCTCGAGAAAATATTAAAAAAATTAAAGTTAACCTAAAATATACCTACGTTATTCGTGCTCAGTTTTGCATCGTAGATATGATTATATTTTATGAAACAAAATTTACTATATTTTCACTTCTTAAGAGTTAAGTTTCTAAAAATGTAAAAACCGCAATAGATAACTCCATATCCATGTTGCCCAATATTTATTTCTTAGGACATATGCATGCGTATTCTTAAAACATAACCTCGCACTTTTACACCGCTTAGGGGTAGAATTTCGCCAAATAGTAAAACAGAATGTAAATTTTTATTGTTCTCATCAAACATTTTTTTTTACTCTGCATATAAGTTTCGGAGAAAAATGGTCTAAAATAAATTAAAACGACCCCATTTTCACCCCTTTAATGGTCAATTTTGGAAAAATTAAAGAAAATAATTATAAAACCTTACTCTAAATTAATTTCGCCTGGTCTTAGTTCCTTACTTCTAGTACGTGTAGATTCGGAAGTATTGCAATTTTCTTCTTATAACCTAATTTTCCTTGTTTACACCAGTTAGAAATATACTTTCGCAAAAGGGTAAAACGGAATGTTCGTTGTTATATTTATTATTCTTACCCAATACATTAGATCATACTTTATTAGTTTCAGATATAATTTCTTTCAAAACTAAACAAAACTACCCCTATTTCACCACAGTTAATGGTCGAATTTCGAAAAATGTAAAAAAATAAATACATAATTATAAATATGAATGTTGTTTTGTTTTAGGTTCGTACTACTAGTTCGATTAGATTCGGAAGTATGCATTTGTCTACTTAGAATAAAACTGACTTCTTTTACACCATTTAGGTGTGAAATTTTGCAAAATTGTAGGAAAAAAGGGGGAATTGTTTTCTTTTTTGGTATGTTTAATGTTGATTCCTTTATCTTTTATTTTGCTTGTTTTGCTTCGTAGATATGATAAATAACTATTTTAAAACCGTAACTAACCCCTTAGGTATTAAATTTAGAACTTATATATAGTCTAATTTTTAAGTTAGCCAAAGTCCTTACACACATAAAAACTTCATCAAAATCCGTTAAATTGTTTTTGAGTGATGCCGGAACAAACAGACAAGACAGACTCACAAAAGGACAAACATACTAAAACATTAAAAACTATTTTTTAATTATAAATAATACTAACATCCATTTCCAATAGTTTTTTATAGATCCATCCTATGTACAGACACTTCAACCTGAACAGTTTTACGGTTAGTGAAGTTTATGGGAAGTTGACATGTTTATCCTGAACCACCTGGTGTAAGTGTGTAGTGCTTGATTGTGCTGTTGATGTTTGTTACCCTCAAGGACATGAAAATAAATTCTGCATGGCAGGAATAATGATGGCTTGTTTCAAAAGTAATCCACGTTGTAATCCTAGTAGTTCAAATAGCATGCAGTTCCTTCGCACGCAGCTTGCCAGAGAGCAGTTATGTGGGATGCCTGGCGATATCAATCTGTAAATGTGTGCTAAAACTTGGTTCAAACGGAAACTTCAAGTAGAGGAGCGCATGTGGCATGCTGACAACTGGGATTCGAACATGTCCCATGTGGGTCTACGTAGACTCTTGCAATGCCATCACAGCTATTTCAGTCTACGTTTCCCTTACTCAAGCTGGCACTGAAGTTTCGTCTCCCTCCTCACTGAAAATAATTTCTTGTACGTAACGTAGTAAATTTCATGGGAAACGCGTTTTATAGATATTGTCTTGCAACGAGCGTCTGCCACGTTTACTTTTGTAACTATTTAGCGTTAGTTCAGCAATGTTTATTAATATTATTTCAATTAAGGAAAAATGTATTTAGATTTGTAATAATAAGTGAAGGGTGATCTGGCCTTCATGTATTGAATTTTCATTAATTTACCATAGCTTAAGTACGGTTTCTGTAGTAATATTTTTCTTTGAGTACTTGTTAAAGTAACTTTAATATACTAGTGTAATAATCATTATGGCTGAAGTTGCTCCTGTGGAATAATTAGTTATTTCTCCAGCGGTTATATTATGTAGTCTATTAATAAATATCAGAAATTTTAAGTTTGAATCTATGGCAACATATCATTTAAGGATTTTCATGCCTAGACTTTGTATTATTACTTCAAAATTTAATTTATCAAAAAAATAAAAATAAAAGATGCTGGAGTTTATACCAAGTTAAAATATTAATGTTTCAAAGCACTCAGTAAGTATTTTACTTTGCCTTTTTTTATCAGCAGAAGTAGAATAACAACAGGAAAAAATCCTTTAGTAGCGTAATATTTTGAGCCAACTTGTTATAACTTTTTTAGTTGCTTATAAAATATTAGGAGCAAAATATTCGATTTCATAGAAGCATTCACAATTTATTAAAATGAGGTGAATTCATAAATATTGAATTAAGATTAATGATATAGGATCAGCTGTATACTCATTCGAATATATAAGTTAATTAAAAGATAAGCAGTCAAATAAGGATACGAAGTGTAAAAAATGGTAATACATATTCTAAATCAATTTGTTGAATTATTGGTAATGTAAGAAAAAAATAGATCTTAATGAATAAAATTTTTAACCGAAATTAAGTAACATAATTTACTTTAAAAATTAAGCTTAATTTTA